>NC_081173.1:6235497-6535497 GCF_012432095.1 Onychostoma macrolepis
ACAATATTAAAACTTTTAAATAGTGTAATACTGTACAGTGATTATAATCAGTGAATTTTTATTTATTTATTAGAATTACTTCGGTGCCTTCATGACACAGAACAGAGAACATAACTCATCTAAACAACTTTGGACCCCACTGACTCGTTGTTTTGAAAGAATTAAAAAAAAAAATAAAACAAACAAAAAGGACTGAGACATTTTTCAGAATATTTTTTGTGTTCATCAGAAGAGAGGAAGTCGTACAGGTTTGGAACAACATGAAGTGTATCTATCCCTTTAAAGCACAAATGTATGAATTGCCTTATATAACATAAATGGATTATATAACAAATATATCAAACTAATCTGCATTTCATTATAAACAAAATACCACAATCAATTTGATGTGAATTTATCTAATACATCCACTCAGATCACCTACACAAAAACTGTAAAATGGCTCAGTTGTGAGAACAACAGCATTTGTTTGCACATGCCACTTGATTTAATATTTTGTATTTGATACAATGAGATTTGTAATATATTTTAAATACATTTTAAATATTCAAATGTCTTCACATTTTTTGTGGTCACTTTATATTAATACTTGAGAGCCTTTGGCAATAACTGGGATGCTTTGGGTGAGTTTTGAAGTTGGAATATAATTGATGCTAAAAATGGTCATTTTATAGGTCATTCCAGATTGTTAACGTTTATGATTTTAAGCTTATTTTCCCATTTTTTTCAGTCCTGCTGCATAAAAGCATCCAGTGCTCTTCACTGAGGGGGTGTTTAGTGTATTGTGTTGTGTGCTTTACATGTAGCACTGAATCCAGACTAATCTAAATTGTTGAGTGCCTTTGGGCAACTTTAGACTTGAAGGCTTTCCTCTCTATTTATGCCAGATTTCTATGTGTATGTATTGTTGCCACATGCACAGTTGGAGAATTATAAGTCGTTATAGAGTTGCCTTAAGTTTCTTTTTGTCCTGACACTGGTGGGTGGCCAGTTCTGGGCACATTCGCTGTTCTTCCATTCTCTCTCACACATTTAGTGATGACCTTCACTGCAATGTGTTAAAAATGTTATTAAATATCTCTGGTTTCCAAGAACCTTGTCTTCAGCATTCATGAAACATTTTTGTGTCTTTATGATTACAAATTACTCAGAAAGTACACAGTTTCCCAGACACAAGTGTATTTATCGGAAATCAAGCTGCAGCCTTCAAGTGGACGCTAGTCAAGTTGTTACAGTACAAGTCACTCACGTTATACAATAGCTTTTGAATTCACTACATTTTTTTAAATGAATGTGTTTGTCTTATAATTTAAGAAATTGTATAAAAATGTGGATCAGGCTTTCAGAAATATGCATCGGTCAAGCTTAAGCATTTACATTTTATTAACTATCTTGATTAGTTATACAAATACTAGCTCAGTGAGGGACTAACACAAAGATAAATTTAATACATTTTGATAATATCAAACTAATTTCTGTAATTTTATCAAACATTATGGAATGTCGTCATCACTTATACTAACTGATGCTTGATGCGTTCCCACCAAAATTACACAAGATCACCCTAAAAATGAAAATTCTGTCATCTTTTCATTCCATTTCCTTCCAAGCCCATAAGACTTTTGTTTGTCTTCGAAACACAACTGATAGATATAGATATATATGTTGCCTTTTAAAGTTTTGATTAAACCTCTGGATTCACATGGATTACTTTTACAGTGCCTTCATGACCTTTTTGGAGCTTTAAAGTTTTTGATTATCTAGACCAGGGGTGTCCAAACCTGTTTCTGGAGGGCCACTATCCTGCACAGTTTATGCTGTGTTGTGTGTTCCATTTGTACTCGGAACGTCTACCTGGAAAGCCCTCCAGAGTCAGAGTTCCACCTCGGAATCTTGGAGGAATCGAAACGACTCCAACTTCAGAATCCAATATTACTGCTCCGTGCATCAACAAAAGAGAAACAGTAGTAATATATTGTTTATTAGCACTTATGTTTGTCTGTGTCTCAATAAACTCAGTGGTGCACAATGTACTATTCAACCTCTATCTGTGCACATGATACTGTGGCTTTATCTGTGCAAATTTCCACTTTTTATGTGTTTTTAATCAACTGGTATTGCTAACAATGGACGTGTTCTTGGTTTTCTGACTTCTCTACTGTGACGTCATTCCCAGCTCCGACATCTGACTTCCGAGGTCAATCGAACGCAGCATTAGCGCCAATCCTAATTACTGTAAACGCACCTGAACTAGCTAATCAAGGTCTTCAGACTCATTAGAAACTTCTAGGCAAGTGTGCTGGAGCTAAAATCTGCAGGACATTGGCCATCCAGGAATATTGCTTAATGAATTGTCATTTTTTTCACATTAGAAGTGAGTGCAGCACCCAGGGACATGACAAAATTAAAACATCTGCTTGAAACATAGTAAAATAATTTAAAATGTACCCTGCTAAAAAAAAACTATAGAAGCCCAATAGAAACCATCACAGAAATTCTAATGGTTTCCATTAAAATACCATTATAAACCATTAGCTTTTTCCAGTAAAACCATTACAAAATTCCTTTTTGTAGTGTGTTTTGGGCATTTTTCCAATAGGATTTAACGTCCCACCAATAGAATCCATCACATACCAGTAGACACCATTATAGTTTCCATTAAAACCAATAAAATTCCCATTATAACCATTAAAACCATTACATTTTTTATTGTGTTTTGGGCAGGGTTCTATTTGGTTTTTTGGTTAAATGTTTTTTTTTTTCAGCAGGGTATTCCTGTGTAACACTTAATTGTGATATTGTCTTGAAGAAAAACTAACTATTGTGATTTCCTTCTTTTAGCATATCCACTGTATTGAGACATACTTCATAATGAGCCTCTGAATGAAGACTCTGAATGATTCAACAGAATGTGAGACCCTAACCCTGAGCTCAACTAACGTGTGTTTTCTCTCTCAGGGCGAGTGCTCCCAGAGGTGTTACAACATCTTTGTGCTGGAAACAGTGTGTGTGGGCTGGTTCTCCCTGGAGTTCCTGCTCCGTTTCATCCAGACGCAGAGCAAGTGCATGTTCTTACGCACACCCCTCAACATCATCGACGTGGTGGCCATCCTGCCCTATTACATCACTTTGATAGTGGACTCACTGTCCGTGAGCGACCGTCCCACCGGCTCAGGAAACAACTACCTGGAGAAGGTGGGATTGGTCCTGCGGGTTCTTCGAGCATTGCGGATCTTCTACGTGATGCGTTTAGCACGTCACTCTTTGGGGCTGCAGACGCTTGGGTTGACCGTACGTCGCTGCACTCGAGAGTTCGGACTGCTCTTGCTGTTCCTGTGTGTGGCCATGGCACTGTTCTCCCCGCTGGTCTTCCTGGCGGAGAGCGAGATGGGCGCCAAGCAGGAGTTCACCAGCATCCCCGGGAGCTACTGGTGGGCCGTGATTTCGATGACCACGGTTGGATACGGTGACATGGTTCCTCGCAGCATTCCAGGCCAGGTGGTAGCGCTCAGCAGCATCCTGAGTGGAATCCTGCTCATGGCATTCCCAGTCACATCCATATTTCACACTTTTTCACGGTCCTACCTGGAGCTTAAAGAGGAACAGAATCGGTCCACACGGCACAAGCCCGATTCACAAGACAGCACCAAGTCCCAAAACAGTGAGGATTCACAGGACACTGACAGTTCCTTACATGGAATCACAGAGACCGCTGCAGTTGTGCATCACCGCAGATCTGTGGCTGTGGCAGGTCAAGGAGCACCACAGGTCAGGAGATCACTGAAGTCATAATGCAAACTGCTGACTGTAAGACTAAAAAAAAAAAAAAAACATGTACAAAGACATGCTACAGGTGATCGGCCATAAATAGTACCTGTATAATCAGGTGACTTGACAATGATAGACTGGGAAAGGGATGTTAAAATGGACAGGTTTGTATGTCCAAAGCACAATTATTGAAAGAGTTAGTTTAACCTAAAATGAATGTTCTGTCATCATTTACTAACCCGCATGTTGTTCCAAATGCGTATGACTTTCTTCTTCCGTAGAAAACAAATGGAAATGTTCAGCAGAACGCTAATTGTTTTTATATAAAGAAAGTGAATGGAGACTGGATCTATAAACCCAAAAACACATTTTTAAAAAGTGGTCCATGACTCATATTATTATATTCAAAGCTTTCCGAGGCCATAAGGTAACTGTGTGAGAAAATGATGCACAGAGTTTCCCCTCCGTGTTAGCTCTTAAATCTCATTCTTGGTTGAATATTCAAATGTGTCACACCATGTTTGACATCAGTGACAAGATGCAACATTGTTGTTGCATATATCATAACGCATATTGTACTGTTTGAATATGTTTAACTGGTCCAAGCTGCACACCTCCAAGTGGGATTCGAACCAGTGTCTCCCGGCATGGGTGGCGGGCACACTAACAAGGATGCTAAAGACTGCAGCCTCTAGCACTGTGTGCCTCGAGGTTAGGGGAGTGAGGTTTACCTGCACAGATATCTACCACTTAGCCTCTGTTGCACTCACTGCCTAAACCTCACTCCCCTTAATGTCAAGGCACCAATGTAACTGGTCCTACATGCACCATTCTAAGAAGGATTCGAACCAGTGTCAACTGGCATGGGTGGTGGGCATGCTAACAAGGATGCTAAAACCAGCAACCCTTACCGTGCTTCTTGAGGCCAGGGTTGTGAGGTTGACCAGCACAGCTAACTAACAGCTTGCCTCAATACACTAACTTTCTAAACCGTACTCCCATTCGGGTCACGGCACCAATTTCACTGATCATACTTGCACCACTATCAAAGGGAGGTGGCAAGTTAACAAAGGAACAACAGTCCTTAATGTGCTTCTTGAGGCCAGAAGAGTGAGGTTAACCTGCACAGCTCTTACTAGCTGGCCTCTGTTACATTCACTCCCTAAACTTCATTCCTATTTGGGTCATGGCACCAATCTCACAGTATGGTAGGCGGGCACTTTAACAAGGACACTATGGAAATGTCCACTTTTGTGCCTCTTGAGGTCAGGGGAGTGAGGTTTATATGTGCAGCTCTTACTAGCTGGACTCCATATACTAACCCCTCTAAATTTCACCCCCATCTAGGTCACAGCACCAGTGTAACTGGTTCCACTCACACCACTCTGAGAGGGATTCAAACCAGCGTCAATCAGCATGGGAGGAGGGCACTCTAACAAGAACGCAGAAACCACTGGCCCTTAATCTGTCTCTTGAGGCCAGGGGAGTTAAGTTTCCTGTGGAGATCTTACTAGTTGGCCTCCGTTATACTCACTCCTCTGAATTTCACTCCCATTTGGGTCATGGCACCAATATAACTGGTCCTACTCGCATCATGCTGAGAGGGATTTGAACCAGCATCAACTGCACTGGAGGAGGGCACGCTAACAGGGACGCTAAAACCAGCGGCCCTTAATATACCTCTTGAGTGAGGTTTACCTGCACAGCTCTTACTACCTGGCATCTGTCGTGCATTTCTCTTAAACCTCACTCCCATTCGAAAAATGGCACCAATAAAACTGGTCCTACTTGCACCGGTCCGAGTGGGATTGGAACCAGTGTCAAATGGCATGGATGGTGGGTTCACTAACAAGGACACTAAAAACTAGCTAGCCTCTTAAGGCCAGGGAAGAGAGGTTTACCTGCATAGTTCTATTTTACATATGCAGCAGTTCTAAAGAGATTTGAGAGTTCAACTGCCTCTGTCCCCATTCATTTTCATTGTATGGAAATGAGCGACATGAACATTTGGTTAAATATTTACTTTTGCGTTTCACTGAAGAAAGACAGTCATATGGGTTTGGAGTGGTATGAGGGTGAATGACGACTGAATTTTCATTAAGCTGGTGTTCCTGGTCGATGGATGCTCCTACCTGTGAAAACTGTATGACTGTGAAGATTGCCATTTTATTTTGCATCCACCTTTAAGGTAAAATGAGCTTTTCTCTGGTGTCAGAGGATACAGTGTTACACTGTTCAAAACAGGCTATTAAACTTTAATTTACGCTCCTATATAGCTGATTTGCAATAACTATGTTTATGAAAACACATTTACACACATTTCTGTATAGCTCTGCTTTTAGATGCCATAGTCTCAGGATCTGCCGGTTGTAATAAACAGTGAAATACCCTTTAAAAGAATAAAGGTTTCTTATTTTCAAACTGTCTTGAGTGATAGATGGTTCGTAGTATATATAGATTCGAGTAAAAAAAGGGAAAATGAATTGAATGTTACTATATGTACTTAGACATGATACTAGGGTATTCTTGACTACCATGTAAATGCCATGGTATATGAATTTCACGAGTTCACACTTACATATAATTAGCTGGAGTTTAGTAATGCGTATTTGGCGAGTATGGTAATGGGTAGTTGGCGTGCTGTCCTAGCGAAGGACTCTGAGCTCAGGAATGGCCGAACCCAGAGCACCCCCACGTATAAGTGTGATAAGAACACAAGAGTGGAGAAGGGGTGGTGGAGGGAAGCTGATTAACCGTCAAATGGATAGAGGTATGTCAGCTGTATTTATACCCGTGCGTTGATTAACTTGAATGCGTTCATCTTGTGTTAATTAGGCTAAGTATCTGACGTGCTCCTCCCGAACTTTGTTAATAAAACATCACATAGTAATAATTCAATAGCATGGTATTATCATCTAATAACATTTAGTTGGTTTATTTATATTGAGTCCAGTATCGAGTCCTGCACATCTATTCCTATAAGTGATTAAATACGTGTGACAGAGGGTCAGATTGTTGTGAACCACACTGACCAGTGGTAGATACATCCTTATTGATTCCACTGAGAGTCCAATGCTCATAAAGGCATGGAGAGACCATGTGTGCTGCCAGTACAAACACTGCTAAAATGACCACAGCCGTAATGAATGCACTCTCAGGTTTCCATTTTAATAAAACCGGTTCAATGCCTGCACATTATACCATGAAAAACAGGCTGAAATATCTATAGCCTGAGACTTTAAGCTAAGACTAAGACTACAGAGCAATAATGCTCAATTTTTTTTTTTTTTTTATTTGTGAGATTTACCATCTATCTATCTATCTATCTATATATGTTGTTTTGTTTAGTAAATGTGATTATTATTCATAAATTTGAACATTTTTAATGTCTGAGTGTAACTGTTTGATAAGCTAACATCAAATGCATCTGTGGAGGAACCTGACTGTAAAACACTAAAAACTCTAAACATCTATTAATTTATATATTAATGACAGCAATATACATACAGAATTAAAAAAAAAAAAAAAGTTTATTAACAAATTTTGCTATAAAAAAGTAGCATTACAAATATATGACCAAAAAGTATCCAACTTAATATGAACAGAACGTTTGGCTAGACAGGCAGTAAACAAAAAACAAAAACAGCACTCAACTGCGAGTATCAATACTGTATGGAGTGCAATGACAGAGTAAACCTATATACCATCATGGGATCCAGAGTGTATGCCAGTTACTTGCATTCAATGGCAAAAACATTAAACAGAGGACAGTTTAAAATAATGGCAATACAGAATAAAGCAGTTATTTTATCAAATACAGCACAAAGAGAAAAGTAAAATACATGATATCTCAGAATAGCAGGTAAAAAAAAAGATAGAACAAAATAGAAAAACAGAAATAAATAACAGCGATAGTAATAAAACATTGTCCTTTAAAAGAAAACCCTCTCGTCTTTCAAATCTAAATTGGGAGAGTTTTATCAGAGACTCGTATCTCGTCATATCAAATATCTTGTCAAAAGCCATAAATTTTGTCAAACTGTTCCCCACAATTACATATCTAACATATTAATAAGCAGCACCTCTCTCATAACATTTACTGGCATGTAACATCCCTGACTATACTGTAATGACAGGACCAGTATTAATCAGCAAATAATCATTTTCTTAAAAAGTATTTGTCATATTTTTCATGAAAAAAAAAAAAAAAAAGTAAAAAAGAAAAGAAAAGATAATTAAATGTAAAAGTTAAAAAGTAAATTTATAAAGATGTGAAAAGACATATTCTCCAACATTTGAAAAAAAAAAAAAAAAACGTTACTGTTACTGTATGTAAACATATCCTGTTTTAAGGATCGTCAGGTAAAAAAAATTCTCTTTACAATACTAATTGTCTTTTTGTCAAGTAAAAATTTAACCATACTTCAATCTTTAAGCATAAGCCAAAACATAATGCAGTACAATTATTATCATTATTAATAATAATAATAATAATCATCATCATCATCAAACTTTTATAAAATACATAAAACTTTTACTGGAAAAAAGCAAATACTGTTAAAGAAAGTGATTTTTTGCAGTGTATTGTCATATTCAGGACTGAAGGTTGACTGGATGTTTGAAGCACTTGGCCTTGAGGTCATAAATCTTTTAATGAACCCCCAACGTGCCGCAAATACTGTACTTTAAGTCAAACTTTCTTAAAGAGGTCAAAAGTCAGTATATGAATACAGTGACTTCATATTTTCTCGTGCTAACTGAACTGATTGCATGTAAATGAACTAGGATTGCTATACATATCTCCAAAAATAACATTTGGGGAAGACATTTCCATCAAGTCATGTGGATTTGTGAACTGTATGAGGATTGTCTCCTACTACCAAAAGGAGAGAGGGTATTTTATTTTATTTTTTGGTTCAAAAATTCACAGGGCTCTCCTGTGCTCTTCACTGTGGGAAACACCACAGCGGGCTACTGAGGTAAAACCAGTCTTCTCCAAATAAAACAGCATTGACTGTATTAATCTCTTATAACAAAAGCTTTGTACATTCGTCCATCTGATGTCAGATACATTTCAGGTCATTCTGAGAGTCTGTAAGGCAAAAGTTTTCAAAAGCATGATGGTTACCTTGGGCTGGCTTGTATAAATGTGTAAATATAACTGCATATCTTTATGATATTGCATGTAAAGTTTGGTTCAATGTACATTTATACAGTGGCTCCAAAAATCAGAACATTTCATGAAATAGTTCACCTAACAATGAAAATGTACTCACCCTTAAAACATCCAAGATGTAGATTAGTTTTATCTGTTTATTCATCAGAACATATTTGGAGAAATGTATCATTGCATCACTTGCTCACCAGTGCATCCTCTGCA
Source organism: Onychostoma macrolepis (assembly GCF_012432095.1). NCBI lineage: Eukaryota > Metazoa > Chordata > Actinopteri > Cypriniformes > Cyprinidae > Onychostoma > Onychostoma macrolepis. The sequence continues at coordinate 6,244,646 of NC_081173.1, forward strand.
GTGAATGGGTGCCATCAGAATGAGAGTCCAAACAGCTGATAAAAACATCACAATAATCCACACCACTCCAGTTAACATCTTGTGAAGTGAAAAACTGTGTTTGTAAGAAAAAAATCATCATGAGTGACTCATTCTGACGGCACCCATTCACTACAGAGGATCCACTGGTGAGCAAGTGATGTAATGCTACATTTCTCCAAATCTGATGAAGAAACAAACTCATCTACATCTTGAATGGTTTGAGGGTGAGTACATATTCAGCAAATTTTCATTTTTGGGTGAACTATTCAAGCAACACTTAATGTATGAATGTCATTTCATTACATTACCCCCCACAACCACCAAAAAATATACTAAACGTGGCATTAATTTCAAGTAAAGATAAGAAAATTGAAGTTTAATTGTAATAGAAAAATCTAACATCATAGTTTGATGTTGTGCATCTAATACAATGACATTCAGACATATTTAAGTGTGGCTAAGTGTATCACTTATCCAAATATGTTTTGGGGACACTGTATAAAGATGCTGTATGTATGCATTGTAATAGATTTGAGCACATTCTGTGAAGCGAGGGTGTTTCATAGGGCCTTGGCGCTGGTGGTGTGTGTGATGTGTGAGATGGGTTTCTGTGGGTAGCGGCTGTAGTAGTACACTTGGAAGAGAATGGTGCAGTCCACGCACACCTGAAGGAGGCCGCAGATCCAGAACTGCATAGGAGCCTGAGTCAACAGGAAGTAGCCGGTCTTGAAAGTGTCTCCACTAGTCCACATCAACACCATCTTAATACTGGAGGGACACGAAGTGAGAGAGAGAGAGAGTTAGAGTCAGAGAGTGTTATTAAAGTCTGGAGACGTGAGAAAGCAAGAGGCAGATCAAAATCACTGAAATTTAGAAAACAGGCAAACGTGCAGGATGACTGACATTTGAGGATTAATACTAACATTTACCGGTGTGTATTATCACTGACTATAACTTTTACAGTATAAATGAATGATTGAATGAATGAATGAATGAACGAACAAACAAACACGTCAGATCTAGTCTAAAAATATTTGGCAAATATTTTTAAGGTATAATTTTGGAAAATTGTTTTATTTTGAATTTTTATAAAATATATAAAAATACAGTGTTTATTTAATTTGCAGTATACCGTCATATTCTTGGTTGAGAAAGAGGCTAATTGATCAAAAATCACTGAAATTAAGAGAACAGTAAAAATCTGCAAACAAGCATTTTTCTTAAAAAGTACTAGTCTTATTTAAAAGTAAATAAATTTTAAAAAAGTCTAAAATATACAAATTATATATTCCATAATATCTGTTTTTTTGTTTGTTTTTTAAGCAGAAATCTTTAAGCAACATTACACAAATTTAAGATATTTGTCTAATAAAGTCTACTGTAAATGTATCTTATTTTAAGGCATTTTTACTGTAAAATGTAAGAGATATTTTTATATTAGTCTAATGTAAATGTATCTTATTTTAAAGCCTTTTTTTAATGAAAAAAAAACAATTTAAGATAGTGTTTTTGTTTCAGTATAAATTCATATTTTTAGGTGAGACTGAGGCAGATTGATCAAAATCATTGAAATTGAGAAAACAGGCAAACGTGTAGAACGAGTGACATTTTTTACTTGATTGCAAGTGTTAATACTTAGGATTTATGGATTTAGCTTTGGTTCTCTATAAAAACAACAGTCTAATTTCTACATAATAGTGAGAGAACATGAGTGTAGCTGGAATGATATGGGTTTGGTCTTTCTAACCACCTCTATAAAAAGAGGATGAGGCTTTTCATAAGATCAGTCATTAGTTGGGAAAGGACAGGCGTAACATTGAGGCCTGACAGTTACAGTGTTCCCACAGGCCGGCTCCATCTGCTCCGCCTGTGGGTCTCATGCTCTCCTCCACACTTTTTCTCTCACACTTGAGTACAAGATTACACATCCAACTGTAAAGCATCATACTGTCATCATTTACTCACCGTCTTTCTTCCATGGAGAACAAAAGGAGAAATTTAGAAGAATGTGCTGGTCACACTTTCCTATTCAGTTACCATGAATAGAGACTGAAGCATTCAAGCTTAAAAAAAAAAAAAAACTGCATAAAAGTAGTCCATGCAACATATATATTATAATTTCCAACTCTAGCTGTGTGCTAAAAAAAACAGAGAGAAATTTTGGTCATTATTAATTGTTAACCACAATGAAAAGGTACACTTAATTGTAAAGTATATTTTAACTGTAAAAGTAAATTAAGAATTTGTATTTATCTGCATTTAATTTTGATAAAAATACACTAAAGTACACTTTTTAAAAAGTATTTTATCATAATATTAACTGCAGTATTTTATTTAACATTACACTTCAATTCGGTTTATTTATAAAGCACCACTAAACACAACTATCGTTGACCAGTGTGCTGTACAAGTAAGTCTTACAAGTAACCACAAACAGAATTAAAAACAAAAACAAGGTCACAAATAACACTGCAAAACATAGGGCAGAGCAAATTCAGATCACGAGTAATAAGCCAGTTCAAATAAAAATGTTTTTAACCTGGATTTAAAAATGGGTAGTGTAGGAAGATTCCCTGATTTCTGTAGGAAGACTATTCCAAAGTCTCGGAGCAGCTACGGCGAATGCTCGATCACCCCTAGACTTGAGTCTGGTTCTAGGAATCACTAAGAGCCTTACGTTGGCAGACCTAAGAGCTCTTGCAGGTTGGTGGTATATCAACAGATCCGAGAGGTAAGAGGGTGATAAACCATTTAATGTAATATATTTTAAATGTACAATTCCCTCACCCAAAGCTAATCAAAGCAAAAAGAGTGACCAGGACATTCTTCAAAACTTCACCTTTTGTGTTCCACTGGAGAAAGAAAGTCATACGGTTTGGAATTACACGGGGGCGAGTAAATAATTTTCAGTGTTGGGTGAATGATAGCTTTAGCTGTCTCCTTGAGTGCAGAAACCTTTGTGTAACCCTATTCAAGCACTGAGAACGGCTCACATTTTTAGGAAGAAGAATAAACACACTTCCTTTGTTCGGCCATATTTGGTGCATCAGCAACTTCACGTAGAACCACACAGCAGTTTTTCATTTCCAGACGCAGAATGAAAGAGCGATTTCTGTGTGTGTATTACACACACACACACACACACACTATTTGACCGGGGTAAAACTAATTCCACCTGCATAAAGCTGTTCCTCCATTGCGGTTTCATAATAAACAAATAAATTATTCAAGCTGTGCATTTTACTTTTAGATTTCCCAGAATACAGCGCTCCACAACACACCAATTATTCATTTCAATTTTTTTTTTTTTTTGGAGCGTACTAAAGGACTTTTTGCTGTGAATCATACATTTATGTAAACAGCCTGAATGTATGATTGTGTGTGTTGACATTAGCATGAGTACATATAATTTGACCAAGCAGGATTTGTTACTCTAACAATATTCTAATTAACTAATCAGATTTTTGTGTTAGCTTTTGAACTGAGTTCAGAGACAGTTAGAGTCAGGATTAGAGGCAGGCTTAGGGATGGTGTTGAGTTTAGGGACCAAAGTTATGACTAGATTTGATAGAAAGAAATGTTTTTCTGCAGTCAACAACAGATGTGGATGTAGGAAGTCACCCTACTTGGCAAATACATATAGACACTTGAGAAAGACCCTATGGGCTCTATTTTAACGATCTAAGTGCATGGTCTAAAGTGCACGGTGCAGATGCACTTAGGGCGTGTCCGAATCCACTTTTGCTAGTATAACGATGGGAAAAACGGTCGGCATGCATGGTCAAAAAGGGTTGTCCCTATACTCTTAATGAGTAATGGGTGTGTTTTGGGCATAACGTGCAATAAACCAAACAGAGTCTCATCTCCCATTCCCTTTAAGAGCCAGTTGAGCTGGCGCCATGGCGGATTCGCAATTTACATGACGGAATTTGCAAGCGCAAAGACTGAACGCGTCTCCAGAGAGTAAATGGATCTGCTAGTGTGCAAGCAAATAGGTAGCCTCATTCTGAAACACGCAATGACTATCCATTATGACATGTAGGCATTTTTGTATTTATGTAGCCTACACATTAATAATCTTTTATATTGTAATCCTTTAATTCTTAATATTTGGCATGTTTGTGTGCTGCTGTGCATCCCTGTGTGTGTAATAAGCAAAGTGTACATGCGTTGTGGACCCGCCTATAGGCGCATATTACTAATGCGCTCTTTAATAAGAAAAAAAATACTATTTAAGTTGCCTCAAAATAGCAACGCACCAACAATGTGCCTGAACACACATTGTTTTCAGACCAACAAGCCCATGGGCACACAAATGGGCTCAAATGCATTTGCCATTTAAACAACGTGGCGCAGGATGTGAAAATGATAACGGGCTCAAACTAGCAAAAACACCTCCGTCGTGCCTTGCGCCGGGTGTATGATAGGGCCCTATGACAGTATGGGGTCAGTAAGATTTTATTGAAAAAAAAATTTTTATTCAACAAGGGCATTTTAAATTGATCAAAAGTGACAGTAAAAATGTTTATAATAAATCAATATATCACCAAGACTGATATACATATACAGTGTTGGAAGCAGCTTTTTCTGACAATGACAGGACTTTTATTTTGGCAGCACCAAGAAGGCCAGCACTCAATGCAGACATGAACATAATATTTAAACCCTTGATTTCAAACAATGCAGTGTATATAAAGTAGTTAGTGTTGAAAATATGAAACGTACTGAGCACACTTATTGTTCACTTTCTTGTTTTTAAAATTGTATTTTAATTACTTTATTTGTGAAAAACACTATTGATAATAGAATTACTGAATCAAGATGTTGCCAAAGCATAAAGCTGTTTATTTCACACATTTATTTTTATCAAGTGTAAAAAATTTTTCATACTGATTCATTTTTACATATATTATCAATGTATAATATCAAATATATTGTCTTTATATTGCCCAGTGGTCACCTTGCTCTAAGATATTCTAAGGTATTGACCATCAAAAAAAGGCATATTGGTCAACCAATAGTTTACAATGTTACAAAAGAGGTTTTTGTGACACTGAAGACTAAAGTAATAGCGGCTGAAAATTCAGCTTTGCTTCAAATAAATTACAATTTAAATTATATTCAAACAGAAAATAAGTGTTTTTTTTGTTTTTATATTTCACAGTTTTACTATATTTTTGATCTAACAAATGCAGCCTTGGTGAGCATAAGAGACTTCTTTCAAAAACATAAAAAAAATCATATCAATCAATCCCTAAACTTTTGACCAATAGTGTATATTCACACTGAAAACTAGCAGAGTTTAAAATCGAATGCAAGACTCGACTGAGATTACTGTGGTGTGTCTTTCAAGCAGCAGTCGCAAAAGGATGAGTATTCAAAACAGCTGGGTGTCAAGAAAAAACCAAAGAAAACAGAGTACAAAACACTGAACAAATCTTTTCTTGCCCAAAAGAAATGGAGTCAGGTGGGGGTGCAGAGAGCCGAGGTAAACACTGTTTTCTCTTCTTTGTTTGGCTCTGTGTTACACTCAAAGCAGAGCTGAGAGCCAGCCTGATCCATAGCATCTGATAAAAGGCCACTCTGAGAGCTTATTACAGCAGCACGTCCTAAAGAGATGAAAGAGCGCTCTCAGCGCCGCCGGGCCACAGCGATCAGCCCCTGCGATAGAGTTATAAACCACTCGACACTCCACACAACAGCACAGCTTAATGAGTGTGAGCGATGATGTGGACAGGGTCACAATCTCTTACATCATTAAAGGTGAAATATGTACGTTTACCCCGCTAGCGACACCAAACCCCTGGAAAAAATGAAGATTGTTTCTCAACATGTTTCCTAAACACCCCTACTGCCCAGAAGCTGCTGTACAGCTTGCTTTGCACCATAGTTGCACTACTGATGCAAAGCATGCCTCAAATTATAGACAACATAAAACAACAAAACTAATATTGTAATATTGAGTGATTAGATTTTCATTTGAAGCACTGAATCAAATCAAAAAAAAAAAAAAAAAAAGACAGGGTAAGATGGCACGAGCGCGGGTCTATGTCAAACACGTATGACGTGGGGAGGTATTTCGCTCCATCAGCCAATGAATTGGCGTGATTCTATAAGGGCTTCAGACAATCGTCACACCTGGGGGTGTTCCCATTGCGTTAGCTACGCAGCGTTGAGTGAACCTATGAAAGAGAACACAAAGCACAAAAAAGCGAAAACAAAGTGCAAAAAACTAATGAAGTAATAATATAATATCAGACAGCTTGTTTTGCACCACAGCTGAACTGAACTACAGACAACTGTAAGCAATCCCATAATGCACAGCAATATGCTTTTGCATATATAATAAACATTTGATAAGCATTTCCATCAGAGATGACAAGCACTGAAAGAAAATAGTTTGATCCTATTAAAATGAACATTTTATTTCAATGCATTGCTAGTTTCATGTCTCTTCTGTCTTCTTTTCAAATAACAATTTCAAATCAAATTAATATTTCATACCCACATTTATTCAGTTGGTAAGTAGTCCTGTAAGTATTATGATGTAATAATGCGAAAGCTAGTGTACATGGTGATAAAAGACTCCAAAAAAAAAAAAAAATCTTATAACATCTATAATATTCAGAATTTCATCTGAAGCACAAGACTAAACAAAAACAAGATAAAAAAAAAAATACATATATATACACAGTATTTATTTGGTAAGTAGCCATGCAATGTGTGTGATAATGTACAATCAGCTGATTATCAAAGATTGTAAAATAAATGATTGTGTTGCATTACACCTTGAATTAGAGAAAATGTGTTTTCATAAGACATAAGAAGATTCTGTTTCTCTGACTAATGAAAATATCTTAATGTTTGTATATAAACCATCAGATTAACCAAAAACTAGGTTTACTGTAAATAATCTATAAAAGCACACTAGTTTGGGATATGGGCAGTGTTGGTGCATGCCATCAAACCAACTGTGGTAAAATTTAAAAAAAAAAGAGCAGTGATCAGTTTTAACAGCTGCCATGGAAACCATCAGGAGTCGAGGAGGCTGATGGTTGCCATGGTTTCCATGATAGAGTATAAACAAATCCTCATGCAACAGTTACCAGAGAATCACAACAAACACTGTAAGTGCAGCAGCACTGCAACACTACAAACAACGATCGGCTGACTAACTCTAGAGAGACATCAGGCTGGTAAACCACACTAACACCCACACATTAACATCCACGAGGACATCAAAGACAAATATTATTAATATTCTGTAAACTGGACGAGATGGTGTTCTGGTAACCATAAATACACTTTTTGAGACACTACAATTTTATGATTGTTAACATACAATTCTTTTTTTCTCATGATTTTTTCATGATTAATGCATTTGGTTTCAGGAAAGCAAGAAAACGAAATGTGTGTAATTACTGTGTTTGGCATTTTGTGTGAATGACACACAGCAGAATATTTGTTCATGTATAAAAACAATGGACAGAGATGAGAGTGTTTACTCATATCTCTCTCTCTCACAAACACACACATGCACACGAACACAAAGATCCTATATATTTTTTAAACTGCATCAAAAAGCGCAAGAAATTAATGAATTCTGCAATATTTCAGTAATAAAACACATTTGTATTTTAGAGATGTTTGTGCAAGACATCTTGCTGTTAGCCTTCAGTCGTCTGCTAATGTTTTAATTGTGGGTGATATTTAACTTCTTGCGTACCTAGTGCTTCCTTTTTTTATACAGATTTCAGTCTGACCCAATTCCCACTCTCCCTAATCTCACAAAGTCAGGCGTTTGACTTCTTTTCTGATCACGATGAAATCTATCCACTCTAACCTTATAACAAAAGTACTAACAAAACTTACTGAGTTGTAAAGTAAACCAACCAGTTATTTTTTCTATGACAGTTAGTGGAAAGTGTGAACTAATGAAAAGATATAACTAAAGCTACACATAAAACAGAATAGCTTTCAAATATTTGCTTAAATGTTGCAAACATTATATTCAGTGATACAATTTTGGTTTGAAGCACTGAATGTACTCTATCCACACAAAAAAACAAAAAACAAAAAAAACAAAACCAACCACCTCTCCACAAAAAAACCAAACAAACAAAAAACAAACAAAAGAGAACTAAATCAAAGCACATAAAAAAAACACAAAACAAAAACCAAATCAACAATAAACTACACAAAAAACTAAATAAACAAAATAATACAAAACAAACACAAATCACAAAACAAAACAGGAGAACAAAATCAAACCAAATCAAAATAAATAAATAAAATAACAAAAAAAGAAAATAAATAATATTAATAATAATAATAATAATAAAATCAAACAGAAAAACACAAAACCAAACAAAGCAACAACACAAAAACACAAAACCAATCCAAAACAACTTCCTCCAAACAAAAATCACAAAAAAGAGTGAAGTTTAGTAAAATAAAAGAATGTGTTCAGTATTGTAAAGGCCTCAGACCATGGGCAATCAAAGGCAGCAGCAGGGCGAACAACAGAAGGTGATCAAAACTCCTGCCTGAGCATCTCTAGCTGAGAGGATGTTAGATGTCAACGGCATCAATGCCACCAACAGCCTGAGAAACAGGGTGTTCGACATAAAGCAGTCAACACAAACACACTGCTGTGAAATACTGCTGTCCTGCACAGCTTCTCCTGACAGACGCGCGGAGGGCAGCTTCCTTTTGTGGGAGCGTTCAATTCACCCTGCACCTGATGCCAGCCTCAAATCTACAGGAATGCGCAACTTAATGAATGGTTTGTTTGCAGCCCGTGGATACAAACCAGCCTGCTGCTCAGTAAACACATACATGAAACGAGAGCAGGGTGCTATTGCAGGGCGGCCACGAGATCATTCACACAACTAAATAAGGCACTGAGGGTCCTCCAACTCAAACTAACAGGACTCTGGCGGTGAACCTTATAAGGCTGGCTGTGGGGGTCACCGCTTTCCCTCCCATTGCGATTCATTAATGTTCAACAAAATAGAGTAACATGAGGCCAGAGGTTCATTCACAGCAGCAGTTACCAGGTAAACAACTCACTCTGAAAAAACTAACAATGGCTGAACAACTACAAGAGAAAAAAAATGAATGGGGGAAAACAAAACAAGACTGAAAATAAGATGGAACGTTCACCGTTTGTTTTGATCAGTGCAGCAAAAAGAAGAAGAAAAAAATCGTAATTCAATTCAGTCTTGTAATACAAGGCAGTCTCCAGGAGATATATCATGAGAGATTGTGGAGGGTCTACATTAAACACTGTGTGGATCTGAATCTGATATGACCGTTTCCCATGCACTGGAAGTGAACGTAAATTACTTTAGGTTCAGTGTGACATTCAGGACACATAAACAAGATAAAGCAGCACAAGAGTGCAATAAAAGTTGTCCTTAAGTCAGATGGAAGTTTTTGAAGGTCTCTGGCCTCAACAATGCAAAGTCAAATCTGTAAAAGTGTTCAGTGCAGTCGCTCATCATCACTTACTGATTAAAAAGCATACATGCCTCAATCACTGCCTTATGCTTACATGTTTTTACTTTTTTTGCTAAGCCTAATTTGTAAATAATATTCTATCCCCCGGTTTCACAGACACGGCTTAAGCCTAGTCCCAGACTAAAATGTAAATCTGAGCTGTTTCAACTGAAAGAAACTTGCACCGATTGATCTTAAAATACATCAATGCCTTTGTTTTGTCTCAAGATGTCCAACAACAGTAATTTTTTCTAAATAATTTTTTTTTCTAAGGCACGTTTATAAAAATTACTTAAATGTCCTAATTGAACTATGGCCTAAGTCTAAACCCTGTCTGTGAAACCAGGCCTATACCTTTTAGCTAAACCTCATTCATTCATTCATTCATGCAGTTCAAATTAATTTATTTTGTCCTCAGACTCGACTCTCGCGTGGGTTGCCAGATTGAGGACATGCAACAGGAACGAGCAAAATTATTAATGGAAGGTCAAGAGTCTTACACTGCAAGTTGATGAATTGATTTATTCACATTTAATATGCCTATAGTCATAGAGCGTTTTAGATGGATGTTGAAGCTTTTTAGGTCGGACAGAACCTGCGATCTCTGACCCAGTTCATTTGCTGGCTATCACGGGTACAGTACTCTGTGTTTTCCACTAAACTGGCAACCCTGGGGTGTTGAAATACTATTGGTTAAACTGGCAGTGATAAGGCAAATCACTGCCAGTTTCACATAGACCAAAACAATAACAGGCATTCCGCCATGGAATAACTGTAGCATTGTTTTTCTGAGAAACATGTATGTGAACTGAGATTATTTCCTAAATATCTGCAAACATATTATGGTATTTTTAGGCTTTAGTACAGTCAAAAAATTACATACAGCACCATTGAAATATACTTTTCAGAGTAATTCTAATATCTAGGTCATGGAACAGATTTGAATTGTGCTAGCATTCCTATCCAGCGATATGTGACAAGCAACAGGAAATTCTATTTTTGGAATGATTTCCATTTCTTTGATGATGCAGTTGAGAACTCAAGTTCTGACTGTTTTGTACAATATTAAAATGTTTTAATTTAAGTTCAAAAATAATTTTTGTGTGACTTTAACAGCAATAATGAAAGAGACAATGGATAATTTACATCAGATCTTTAAAATAACAAACAAAAAAAGAAACAAGATTGTTCAAACTGTGAACTATGATCAAACAAGTGTATTCCATGACAAAGAGTGCATCGCTGAGCATGTTTTGAATCACTTTATTGTTTATTCGTTTGTTTATGCACATTTTGTTCCGAGTATGAGACAGCAGGGCGCTTGCACGTGTATGCATTTATCTGTTAAGCAGTCAGGTAAAAACCAGAAGGATGTGCAGCCAGACGATTATTATCACAAAATAAACACTGACAAGATGATACAGCAGGTAGATTCCAATAAACTACATCAGGGAGACCTGAAACTGCTTTATTGTACGTGAGCTGAAATTGTTTTATTAGGTTTTGTTTTATTATGTTTGAAATACTTTATTATGTGAGAAGACGCAGTGCGCAGCGATACAAGAGACATGAAACTAACTTAATGCAGGATGTAACAATTGACTTTATTCACCAAGACTGCAAAGACCGATCAAAGGTGACAGTAAAGACATTTAAAATGTCTAAATCTAAAAAAAGTCTAAATTTAAAATCTAATGAATTTCGAATAAATGTTGTTCTTTTGAACATTCTATTCATCAAGGAATCCTAAAAAAAAAAAGTATCATGGTTTTTTTTTTTAAATATGAGTCAAAATATTTCAACTGATAATATTTAGAAATGTTTCTCAAGCAGCAAATCATCATATCAGAATGATTTCTGAAGGATCACTGAAGACTGGAATAATGATGCTGAAAATTCAGCTTTGCATCACAGGAATAAATTACATTTTAAAACATATTCAATTAGAAAACCATTATTTTAAATTCTAATAATATTTCACAATATTACTTTTTTTTTACTGTATTTTTATTATTTTATCAAAATGCAGCCTTGGTGACACTTTTGAAAAGAATACACACACACACACACATACATACATACATATGCATGTATATAAGACCCCCATAACTAAACACACACGCATGCACACGCACACACACACACACACAGCAAACTTTAATTTAAAAATACATTAGCATACGCATATACAAATAACCCTGTTTACATACTCACAGATACATACATAGACAGCAATAGACAGGCTCTATCAGCAGGTTTGCACAGATGTTAAAATTCACACACACACACACACACACACACAGACACACACACACACAGACACACACACAGACACACACACACACACACACACACACACACACACACACACACACACACACACACACACACACAGGAGGCAGCAACCCTTATCTTATCAGGCTGGCATGATGCCAGTGGCGGCTCCCTGCCTGTGCCATCAAATCAGTCCGGGTGAACGGAGGCGCACACACACACACACACACACACACACACACACACACACAACCTCAAATGCTGCAAAACAGAGCACAGGATGCCATCTCACAGTGTGAGACACTACCAAACACACTAAGTCACACTGACAGGACGTGTCTTTACAGCACACACACTATAGCTCTCAAAAGGTTATGCAAGATAATACTCCACTCTCACACACACAATTTAACAGCCACTGTGAAACATTACCTGATTACTATTTTTGTCTGATTTGTCATTTTGAATTCAGTTACTGTCTTTGGAACATGCTTTATAACTTAATTTGTGCTTTGGTTAATGTGTGGTCATACAATCACATGTACAGCAAAATAAAACATTAATAAATAAAAAGTCCACCAGTTAACGTATATATATATATCTAAGGTATCTATATTTGATTCCAGTATCTTAGCAACAGTATTTCATAAACCAGTTGAGGAGGAAGTCTGACTAGCAGACATCAAGGAGTGACTGTGCTGCCACGTATCACTTCCCATGTTCCTCTGTTCAAGCACTAGAGCAGAGGAGATTTCTGGACTCACTCACCAGAGAGAGACTGAGTGAGAGCAAAAATGTCAAGGTGGTCATATCGTAATTATTTTAAATAACCGTTTTTTCCCTCCTAAGGTTCACTAATAAAATTAATGAAGGTTTTAGTCAATTTATTTTTTTCTTTTCCACCCTCTCAGCCTTAAATTTAAAGTTACAAGTTTATCAGTTTGTCCAACACAATCTCTTTGCCCCAATTTGGGCAACCCAATTGTCTAACCAATGGACTGAGATTGGCGCAACCCAATCACTTTGTCTAACCAATGGATTGAGTTTGGAGCGACCCAATCACTTTGTTAAACCAATGGCATGACTTTGATTTTGTGGCGACCCAATCACTTTGTCCAAGCAACAATGGTTTAAATTTGGGGCAACCATATCAGTTTTTCCAACTAATGGTGTAAGTTTGGGGCAACCCAATAACTTTGTCCAACCAATGGCATGAGTTTGGAGTGACCTGATTATTTTGTCTAACCCAGCGGTTCCCAATCCCAGTCCTTGCGCCCCCGCCCCCCCCCCTGCATATTTTGCATGTCTCTTAGTTAACACACCTGATTCAGATAACCAGCTCGTTAGAAGAGAGCAACATGCATGAACTGTGTTCCGATTGATATGATCCCTACACAGTGTTCATTGCTTCCTACTCCCTGAACAGGGGAAATATGTTTAAGTTTTCTTCACTTCGGAACATTCATTCACGGATTTGTGCTGCGCAGCATCGAGTGTGAGATCATATGCCTCTGTAAATAAAAACTATTTAAATTCACGTCTCGCACACTTTAATGCCCTTTGAATGGAACATATACACTCGTTTCGAACTGGAATCATGGCGGAATATCCGGTGATGGATATAAATATCCGGTAGGGCACTTACGGTCGAACAGAACAAACGTCGTACGTGATAAGAGATGCATATGAAATATTATGCATATTCATTCACTATTCATTCCTACGACTTATTAATTTGTGGCCACTGTCCGTGTTTCATTAATTTTGTTCCTTAAATAACCCATGATTTAACTAAAATGAAGGAACGAATGAATAAATCGAACAAATTCTTAATTCATGGCCATGAAATCTTTCATTTCCCTTCCCGCGTGTTTACCACAGTAAGATCAATAAATAAATACTATTGCTAATAAATATATTAAATTAAAAAATTAATTTTTTAATTAAAACAGATGTGTGGTGCGGTGCTCCATAAACAAGTTCACGGAAAGGAAACTGAGAACCGAGATGACAACGCGCATCCTGTTTGTTTGCTTTATTTTACAAAAAGCACAAATCTTCTGTTTTTATTGCGAGTGTGCGGATTAGGCCTATATCTTACTCCAAAAATGGAGGTTTTTTTATGTTTCAGCTGTTCGATCGCGCCGGCGCCTCACACACACACACACCACATATTCTAGCAATTCAAACTTACATCGCAATCTGTTCATTATCAAAATAAAACAGTCTACCAAACATATAGAAGGCTACACTTGTAAATTTAAATAGTCTGTAGTATACCGGTCCACTCTGCTGTTATGCCAAGGACATTTTGCTCATGTAAAGAGGATGATCTTTTCCGTCATTTGGCGAATGCATGTAAAGTACAAGCCTAGTTTACATTATAATAGTTTAACATTCAAATACATTGCGAATATGGACACATTTGGATTTGCGCCGAATGAGAGAGGTACGTGAGCAGTAATCTCCAAATACATCTAGCCAAACCCGCACTCGCTCCGTCTCATATGCTCCGTCACGATCTAATGTGCTTGTAAATGCCAGATCTTTAAAAAACAAATAGGCCTACAGGAATGCAAAAATTCAAAATCTGACATTTTTCGGAACAGGATCCAGCAGGATCAAATTAAGCACTGGTCATAATACTCACATAAAAATGTTTCATGTGAGCAGCAGTGTGTTTTGCCGATGGAAGCGGTTCACTGACTGCGCAGCACAGCCACACACGCAGTACTTGCGTTTGGGATCATTTTATTTAACATTTTTAATGTCAGTTGAAAACATTGTCCGACTTTGATCGGCGCTGCAGCCGCCTTGCAATCACATGTGCCATCAAAGTACCGCGAGAGCAAAACGAGACCACTCGCCGAGGTCAGGCGCTGCAGTTGCTCAAAATCGGCTGCGAAAGCCCTGATGACGAGACGTCTTCAAAAAGTAGTCTTCAGGGAAATAAACTTCTAGGTTAAAATATTAACACCATTGAAGAACGTTTGATGAACCCTTCTTTTTAGAGCAAAAACATTAGCAGTACACACCTCATGCCTTCAGTAGATTTGTTCTGGTAGTTGCAGTAGAGCTGTGGGGTTCCCAGCATGGCCTCTGTGAATACGGCCAGAAAACCCAGGCTCTCTACGAACAGAACTGAGTCCAGCAGCAGATACGTCACGTAGGCGGCCAGCACAGTGAACGCCAGCACACACTGCAGGTAATCCACAAAACGACTCCAAGACCAGAAGTAGTTCCAGTCAAAGTCTAGAATTCAGAAAGAGAGAGAGTACATGTTAAAAATACATAATGTCCTACAGCTCATATTGGTTGAAAGGAGTCCATTTTGAGGTCTGAAAGGCAGTATTCTGAAAATAGACTAATTTTTTATTTAAAAAAATATATATATAAATATATAATTTTTTTTAAATTTTTTTAAATTTAGATATTAAATTTTAATCATTGTAACTGCCAGTCTTTATCAAGTTCTTCCTTTCAACAATCCATTTCAAAGAACACTGAAACATTGGACGTATATACAGTATGCATGAATTATGCAAAGGAATGTATTAGTAGGGATGAAGGGTTGAATCAATGTCAGATCACCAAGTTCAGACCACAGACCCTCTAAGACAATGGTTTGCAGCTATGTTCTGACAGGATCACAGCCAGCAGGGAAAAAAAACAATGTTTGTGGAAACTGAACAATTGACAAAACCACACAAGCTAAGACACGTGCCCTACACATCGTAACGGGTTTTGTGCAATGAATTATTGGCTGCCGAGAGCATGAAACAGTCAAAATTGAATTTTGTACAATCTGCATTTTCGGTACCGTGATGGGTGACCACACATCCAGAGTGAAATCTGGGTCCTAAAGTAAAACCAGTTCTAAGACTGTAAGACCCCCTTCAAAGAAGTCCTTTTTCACGATCATCCAGGTCGCAGCACACAAGCCTCTCAGCAGGAATGAGTCTGACTGGATTCTGACCTAAAATAATCCACTTTCGCCTTGTGTCGATGGAGGCTGAACTCAGAGAACTCATAAGCCTGTAAGTCAGCTCTCCACCCATCCGTCGGTGGACGAGAAGAGCATATCTAATCAAAGCACGCTGGGAGCTTCAACAACGGTTACTCTCATAAAGCGGCACTGGAAATGTCGAAGCAACAAAGTACAAGCAGAGGCCAAAACCGAAGCATGAGGACCATGCACAGTGACATCCAGAGTGTCATGAAAATGTCAGGGCATGTGGGACAAAGCTGAAAGAGAAGAGAATGACACAGAGTCCAAAGCACTGCTATGACGGGTCTAGATGGACTGAAGCGGGAAAAACACACATTCAGTGAATATAAGTAGGGCTGGATTAGGAAAACACAATTCCAGCAATTCATTGCTCGGTGCGTCTCTCTCTCTCTTCGGATGCCAGCTGTGCTCACAAAACCCGATCAAGAGGGGGCGGCACGGCTTAGATACAAGTGTGTTTGGGTAATCTGTTTGTTTGGGTAGAGCGTTTTACATAAAAAAAAAACTCTGCCTCAGTATCTGCAATCTTTGTTTGCTCCATTACTTGCAGTGTTTGCTAAAGTCCTTTTTGAACAAAGTTTAAACAAATCGCTAACTGTAGTAGCGATGTATATAGCACCACCCACACAGAGAACGCTGCCAAAACAAGCTGCTTCCTATTGATCAACATGACAAATTTGTGCCAAAATTCAATAAACTAGAAGTCAATTGGAAAATTCTTTGCCACCAGAAGTCCATTGAGGAGACTGTATTTCGCCCGCAGAATTTCGTCACGCAAAAGTAAACGTGAATGCATCATAAACACTGTAAAACCTGATAATACGAAATATTAGTCAGAAAAATGAAATTGTTTGAAATTTAATAGTTTAATCAAGCCTTAAGACAATCTTAAAATAAAAGTAAGGACAAAAGTTTGTCTTCATATTTGATACGTCAAGCTTTTATGGCTCATAATAGGAGAAAAAGCAACTAAATTTTATTCAGAGCCCCAAACTTAGCAAAAATATGTAATTTTGTGCAGTTACTGATATTTATATGGCCAAAATGTAAGAGAAAATCCATGCATATGAAAATAAATGAGATCTTCATAACATAAAATGGATATCAGTTGTCACTCATCTCCCAATAATATGTCTTAGTAAAATGATATTTAAAGACTTTATTTTAATAATTTAATTCAAAAAGTAAATGTTTTATTTTGTTTTAAATAAATAAAAACAACATTTTAATAACATTTTATTAAGTAAAAATGCAATTAAATAAATGTAATTACAACAATGCAATACAACATGATTTATCATGATTTTTATCAAATTAATGTCTGGATAATCAAGTAAACCTAAGTAGCTTCAGTCCAGTAAGTGTCATCTTGAAGCCAAAGTTAAAGTTCAGTGTTAATAAATAGTTATTTTAATCACTATAATAAAGACATAGTATGCATATGTGGACAAGGACTAAAGTGCTACCATTATGTTTATGTTTAATTTATAAAAAGGTTTCACAGAAAAAGACACATGGACCATGACCTGAATGGGGACGTTTTACAATTATACCAAAAGGGATCTTCTTTTACTTGCTAAAAAAGCTACAAGCTATCAATCAGATGACAGAAAGCAGATTGTGCACAGGTTTTTAAGCAAAGTTTTGAATATGTTGACCGTTTAGAGGCCTTATGGGGTTAAACGCCTCAGAAACTGGATAGCAATGCTCTGGCGACCAACCAAAACAACAACAACAAACGAAATCTAGATTTCTAATGAAATCAGCCGCTTGAAGCAAAAGGGCAACATGGCAATAGTGAACAATATGAAATGACACACCTGTAGGAAGCATTTAGAGAAGGCATGAATGACTAATTGTGCTTCATTCGCATCAAGTATGAGGTCAGCTGTATTACACTAACGCACTCTCATCACAGCCCACACAGAGAACAGCGTGACTGTCGAGCACAGACAGCGCAGATCTTCACATGAGTAACTCTACCACTCTCTGTCATGACCACTTATCTTAGCCGCTCCTCACAGGCAATTCTGGAAAATCAACTCGGCATTAATTCCCATAATGCAAGACTGGAAAACATTTTTAATATTTGATGCACAGACAATGATAAATGGATAATGAGAGAGAAAGTGAGGTCAATGCTTTCCCCGTTTAAATGTGCATTGTGGGAAACAGAAGAAAGCAAATCTGATCTGCGTAAAAAGTGAAAGAAATGACACATTCAATATCGCAAAGGATTTATAAAGCATCTCAGGATTATGAATTTATTCGGTCCAAGTTTGAGAAAGTTTCTGCTGGCTTGAGAGAGAAATGTTGGAAAGGTTTAACCATATGAAGAGACGTTTTTGTTTTATGATTATTCTCATGAAAATTAATCTCACGTCCATGTCTAAAAAAAAAAAATTACGTAGATTTTTGCATTGACAATTACAGTTCTCATAATGAATCTAGATCAATATTAAAAAAAAAAAAAAAAAAAGGAATAATTTTTTTTCCATTATTCTCAGTGATGACTATCATCATTATTAATTAGCATACCACAATTATTTTCTATTAAATTTAGGGTAACAGTTTATTTTAAGGTGTTCTTGTTACACGTACTTACTATTACAACAACAATAAATTATGCTTAATTACATGCAGGAAACCTTAAGACGAACCCTAATCCTAACCCTAACCATATAGTAAGTACATGTAGTTTATTAATATTACTCAATACTTAAATATATAATTACACTGTAACAAGGACACCTTAAAATAAAGTGTAACCCAATTTAGCATAAAAGGATATACAGTGGGGCAAAAAAGTATTTAGTCAGCCACCAATTGTGCAAGTTCTCCCACTTAAAAAGATGAGAGAGGCCTGTAATTTTCATCATAGGTATACCTCAACTATGAGAGACAAAATGAGAAAAAAAAATCCAGAAAATCACATTGTAGGATTTTTAAAGAATTAATTGGTAAATTCCTCGGTAAAATCAGTATTTGGTCACCTACAAACAAGCAAGATTTCTGGCTCTCACAGACCTGTAACTTCTTCTTTAAGAGGCTCCTCTGTCCTCCACTCGTTACCTGTATTAATGGAATCTGTTTGAACTCGTTATCAGTATAAAAGACACCTGTCCACAACCTCAAACAGTCCAACTCCAAACTCCACCATGGCCAAGACCAAAGAGCTGTCAAAGGACACCAGAAACAAAATTGTAGACCTGCACCAGGCTGGGAAGACTGAATCTGCAATAGGTAAGCAGCTTGGTGTGAAGAAATCAACTGTGGGAGCAATTATTAGAAAATGGAAGACATACAAGACCACTGATAATCTCCCTCGAGCTGGGGCTCCACGCAAGATCTCACCCCGTGGGGTCAAAATGATCACAAGAACTGTGAGCAAAAATCCCAGAACCACACGGGGGGACCTAGTGAATGACCTGCAGAGAGCTGGGACCAAAGTAACAAAGGCTACCATCAGTAACACACTGTGCCGCCAGGGACTCAAATCCTGCAGTGCCAGACGTGTCCCCCTGCTTAAGCCAGTACATGTCCGGCCCGTCTGAAGTTTGCTAGAGAGCATTTGGATGATCCAGAAGAGGATTGCAAGTTGAGTTTTTACTTTTTGGTAAAAACTCAACTTGTCGTGTTTGGAGAAGAAAGAATGCTGAGTTGCATCCAAAGAACACCATACCTACTGTGAAGCATGGGGGTGGAAACATCATGCTTTGGGGCTGTTTTTCTGCAAAGGGACCAGGACGACTGATCCGTGTAAACGAAAGAATGAATGGGGCCATGTATCGTGAGATTTTGAGTGAAAACCTCCTTCCATCAGCAAGGGCACTGAAGATGAAACGTGGCTGGGTCTTTCAGCATGACAATGATCCCAAACACACCGCCTGGCAACGAAGGAGTTGCTTCAGAAGAAGCATTTCAAGGTCCTGGAGTGGCCTAGCCAGTCTCCAGATCTCAACCCCATCGAAAATCTTTGGAGGGAGTTGAAAGTTCGTGTTGCCCAGCGACAGCCCCAAAACATTACTGCTCTAGAGGAGATCTGCATGGAGGAATGGGCCAAAATACCAGCAACAGTGTGTGAAGACTTACAGAAAACATTTGACCTCTGTCATTGCCAACAAAGGGTATATAACAAAGTATTGAGATGAAATTTTGTTATTGACCAAATACTTATTTTCCACCATAATTTGCAAATAAATTCTTTAAAAATCCTACAATTTGATTTTCTGGATTTTTTTTTCTCATTTTGTCTCTCATAGTTGAGGTATACCTATGATGAAAATCACAGGCCTCTCTCATCTTTTTAAGTGGGAGAACTTGCACAATTGGTGGCTGACTAAATACTTTTTTGCCCCACTGTACAACAAATACTGAAATATTTTTTCGGTAACACTTTACAATAAAGTTCCCATTTGTTAACATTAATTAACTATATTAGTTAACATAAACTAACAATGAAAATTACTTCTAAAGCATTTATTAAATCGTAGTGAATGTTGATTCCAACACTTACTAATACATTATTAAAATCAAAAGTTGAATATATTAAAGAGGTCATGACATGAGAAATCAAATTTGCCTTGATCTTTTGGCATATAAGAGCTCTTTGTACCATTAAAACATCCTGCAAGTTTCATAGCTTAAAACGTCCTCCTCATTATAAACAAAGCATTTATTTAAATCAAGCTCCAAAAACGGATCGTTTAGATCCGAGGGGCAAGGTGACGTCACCTGGGCTCAGTCATTTGCATAAACACCGCCTCCAGAGCAAGGCATCGACGAATAGTCTTCTTCTCACCATAGGCCCCGCCCACTGGCTGCTGACACTTGATCACTTGACACCAGTGTCGCGTTGCGTCAAAAGCAAATAGAAATTACAATCTCTGCTGCTATCTTGTCTACACTGGATACAGTTTACAGATGCGCATTCACTCTCTGACTCAGTCCACGCGCTCGAGTCTGTCGTCAGGACAAATGGAGTGAAAGAACATTTGCTTTGTTTAGTTTAAACAGCTCGTTAAAGTCTTTGTACAGATATCAGAAGGATCCCAGCGTAAGGAACATTGGGCTGCGAAGATAAATAGATGCAGAATCAATAAAGGAACATGTGGAAAGTTTATTTTTAATGTTATAAGTAAACTTCAAGGTACATATTAAAATAAAAATGTTAATGTTTATTTAATGTTATTTAATGGATCTGAGCTAACAAACTAAAGCCCCGTTCACACCAAAAACCATAACTATAAAAAAATAACGATATTAGCGTCCACACCAGCAAACGATATCGTCTGTTTATTCCAAGCGCACGCTCGTCTGCCGCTTTAAATTCTCGAGATTGTGATAGTAGGATTGATTCTGATTGGGTGTCAATGTTTCTATCGTTATCAGCTGGAAAAATTGCTCTGAAAGTGATTCCAACGATATTGTTTCTCTGTGCCTTTATCGTTACAGTTGTGGTGTGGACTCTGCTATTCTTTAATATTGAGAAAGATTTTTAGAACTATATTTTTATCGTTATTCTCCGCTGGTGTAAACAGGCCTTAACAATGAACAGTTCTATTTGTAACTAACATTAACTAAGATTAATAAATACTGTAACAAATGTATTGCTCAATGTTAGCTGAATGTGACCTTACTGTAAGAGTTCCCATTTTACATATTCTATTACTCGGTTTTTGTGCTTAATTGTCATGAAAATTGTGTCCAAAAACTCCCAATGGTACTAAAAAAATTGAATTCGTTCTTGATGGGTTTCATGAGATTCACCTGTAACAGTCTGAGATGAAACTGCGATTAAAGCAGCTGTTATCTGAGCGGTAAAATGTTATCGCACTGGAGAAATCAGTTTGACAACATGAGAGCCATTGATTTGAGGCTGGCAGAGCGTTATCTAACGCACCGTCGGAGGAGAACCAGGGCCAGTTTATGACATTTCAAACGGATTTATTGAAGTATTGATAATTAACGACAGTGGCATTTCAGATGACATTTTACAATCAGATCAATTACTGTGCTTTTGTCTGCGGTGTGACAGAGAGGACAGGTGCGGGGGGAGTCTGTGAGAGACAACATTTTCTAGTTTGATAGAAAGATTATGAAAGAGCAGAAGACATTTTCCATCAGAAAACAGATCTCAAGAGCGTGACTTCTGTGATATTTTAATTGGAAGACTGATCAGGACTTTAGTCAGTGTTTCAAATATAGTAGATGACTCAAGTTAGTAACTATAGTGTCAACATAACTGTCCATCCAATGCATCTTTGACTTTAAAATACCTCCTTCTGTATCAGCACTTCCTCCTTCACCAGTTTAATATACAGAGAACTATGAGGAATTCACCAGTAGACTGAAGAGAAAAATACTGCTTTGTATGAACAGCTATGTAGTCAACTCCTGTCTTAAGTAATGGCACAAGTTTAAGGCCAAAGCTGTTTGTTGAACAGTGGAAAACAGGGTTGGGTGGAAAGGTGCAATAGGGGTTTTGGGAAGGCTAGTAAAGTAAAGTAAAAAAATAGTAAATAAATAATAATAAAAATGTATTTATTTAATTTAAAAATAATTCAATTTAATTTAATTTTAATAAAATATTATTAATGTTATTTTATGTAAAATTACATTTAATTAAATCTTGAATTAATTTAATAACTAATAATTATGAATGAAATTAAACTAAAGAAAATTAAATCAAATTATTAAATTTTAAATATAATAATGTAATTTAATAATTGAATTAAATTTGAAAACATAATTATAAATGCAATTAAATTTTTACTTTTTAAATTAAATAATTTCATTCAATTTAAAACGAATAATTATAAATTAAATTACATTTTAAATTCAATTAATATTTTTAAGTAATTACATTTAATAATTAAATTAAATTTAAAATGAATAATTATAAATTAAACAAACTATATCAACTAAATTAAATGATTAAATGTTAAATTTAATTATTTAATTTATAATTTAATTACATTTTTCTTTAAATAAAAATTAAAAAGTTAAAATAAATTAAATTAGCTACTTTTAGTTTGCATTATTTTTTCTGCAAAGTATAGGTGACATTTAAAAAAAAGAAAGCGGTTTCTATGTCTTCAAGTCATTACTTTTTGATGACAACACATTTGTCTTTGGAATAACGTGCACTGATAAACTGTGCACAATAAATCAGAACAGTTTATTTAGAAAACTAATGGGGTCAGTTTGGACTTCATATAGACTAAGTTCTCTCATTTCTGTTATGCATGATGTAAAAACTTCACACTTCCTCAGTTGCTACAGTCTTTGCAATGCTTTGCATCAACATCATTATTTATTGATGTCCTACATGTCTTCTCACTAAGGAGCATTCACACCCTGGAGGGAAACCTGCAGAAAGAAACCACACACAGTCTCATGCTGACCATTTCACACTGTCCTTTCACAGGAAGCTGCTCGTCTTTTCAAAGAGAAGCCTTTGGCAGGATATTTATAGACTTCCTTCAAAATGTGCCAAGTGCTCTGTGTCTGTATCACGTCTGTCATGCTACACCTTCTCCAGTCCCATGCCTTAATATAAAGAGAACATCACTGTCTCTCAGCCATCGCTGACTATACAACACTTGTGTATGTAAGGAATTATGGGCCTGTAAATAGCTTTCCATATGGCAGGCATCACTGAAGGGAAGGGGATCGTCTGGAACTCACTGATAACAGCAGCAACCCAGAAGAAACCAGCAACACCTACAGCGGGGCTGAGACGCAACGGGACGCCATAATACTGGAGACAGCAACACACGGCAGACGCTCCGAGACGCCGGCGCTTGACTCATACAACCACTGGGACATGACGTACTTTCAAGAGGAACACGGTGAGATATTCAACAAGAAACTGGAATGCTGATGTTGAATGGAAACTTGATTTTATCCGTTGGGAAATGACTGGATCAAAGTGGTGTGATTTAAACTCTATTCTGATTTCATGTTGAGGCCACAAGCTCTGTTAAACAATTCAGGCTGAGTAATATAAATGTATTTGACTGCAAATTGGCATGATGTAAAAAAAAATTTTTTTTCAATTTTATTTTATTATTATTGTTTCATAAATAACTTTCATACATTTTGGGAGTTGAACTGCATGACATTTTACCACCAAACAACATTGTTTTTATTCTTGTGTATATTTTAATGAATATCTTAATTACCATGTGTATGAAATGTGCAATATAAATAAGTTTGCCTTGTCATTTTACCACCTAACAACCTGAGAATTTATGACTTGAACTAACTTTAACTGAACTAATATCAGAATATTATTCATTTATTTATTTGCTTTTTTACAAATATTACACTTTTATAAATATTGTTACGTTTTTGAGAAGTCGAACCACATGACGTTTTACAAATGAAATACATGACATTTTATAATTTGAACAAATTTTGCCTGAACCAATTTCAGGTTTTTTATTATTATTATTATTATTATTACAAATATGATGATTTTTTGTATTTTATAAACATCATTACGTTACGGAGTCAAACCACATGATATTTTATAAGCAGACATCACATTTTATACTGTGAACTTTGCCTGAAGTAAAATCAGCAATATCAGCAGTGATATCAGTCAACACATCATGTATTACTATTTCATAAATATCAAGTTTTTGGGGAGTCAAGGGGAAACATTTTACAAACAAACAAATTTATTATTTTTTTTCAAATATCTTGAATTTCTTATTTCATAAATATCTTTAGGTTTTTGAGAAGTCGATCCACGTGACATTTTACTCTGTCAACTAACTTTACCTGAACAAATATCAATATTTTATTACTTTCATATAAATATTGTTATGTTTTAGAGGACTCAAACCACATGACATTTTAGTCTGTGAACTAATTTCACAATTTCTTTTAACAAACATAATGTATTATAATGTATATTTGAGGAGTCAAACCACCTGACATTTTACAACTGAACAAAATGACATTTTATAATTTGAACTAATTTAGCCTGAACTAATTTCAGAAATGTATCATTAATATATCACTAATATATCATTAATTTCTTATTTTATAAATATGATTACGTTTTTGAGGAGTTGTACCACATGACATTTTACAACACAACAACATCACTTTTTAACAATATGAACTAAACTAATGCCTGAACATCATTGTTTTTTAATATCCTTTTTTTTAAAACAATATCATGCATTCATCAAGTATTATAATCATGTCTCATTATTTCATAAATGCTACATTTGGGGGGAGTTGAAATACATGACATTTTAGTAACTTTACCTGAACCAATATCAGCATTTCATTTTTACAAATGTCACAAATTACTATTTCACACTGACATTTTACAGCATGAACTAACATTGCCTTGTCATAGAAAGGTCAAATTATCTGATATTTTAAGAGATTTATTGACTTTGACACACAGTCATGACGCTCCGCTTCTTCTTTCTTCTTCATAGAATGGTTGTGTTCAAGTCAATGGATGCATGAATTGCATTTTAATGCATTAAAAAAAAAAAAGATCAAGAAAAAACAAAAATGAGTGTGTGTGCTTTTTTTTTTTTTTGCCTGTCGTAGGTGTAATACTGTAAATAACAAGAATCTCTGAATGCAGTGGAAGAAAAGCCATGCACACACACACACAAACACAGATGCAGTACACACACACACATATACAGTACTGTATATGTTTGTGTGTGTGTGTGTGTGTGTGTGTGTGTGTGTGTGCGTGTGTGTGTGCGCAGGGGCCTCAGGTAAAGAGCCGTGTGCTGGAGGCTGTGCGTGTGGAAAGGGCCAGATCAAAGCGGCAGTTGTGCGTGTGCCACACTGTGGTGTGTATTGAGCGTCGTGGCACTGCTTTACCCTGCTGTGCATGTGCGTATCGCTGCTGCCAGCGGGGCAGTGTGTGGGAACAGACTGCCACGGCTTTTAAACAGCAACCCCACCAAGCTCGTCCTCTTTTTCAGCTCACACCCACAGTCCTAACTGCAAAACACAGATACTACAACACAAAGAGAGGAGAGCACTGGAAATCTACTGTGACATTCCTGCCACTGATTTTAGTCTATTCTTGGGCAAACTGGCCAAATATACAAAGCTTAACTGTAACGAAACACCAATACTTTAGACACTTTTTACAAGCAAAATTCAGCTAAATGTCTGGGTGTTGTGGGTGCTGGATGGGACGTTACTATGCAGATGTTAGGATGCTGCAGTTTGGTTGCTGTGGTGTTTTGAGTGTTTTTTCCATGCTGCTATCAGTGGTTGCTTATATACAGCTCAGGTTGCCCCTTCAAATGCAAGTCTGTGAGATTTTTTGCTTATTTTCTGCACAGATATTTTGAGAAAGTTATTGAATATATGGTAATGACACACTTATTCCCAAGAAGTCATGCAATTTGATATATTATTCATTTGGACAGCACAAACGGTGTGAATTTTAATACTTGTTCAAATGTCTAACTCTAGGTTTGGGCTTTTTTTTTTTTTATGAATACTTTTATTTAGCAAGTATGCATTAAATGAATCAAAAGTGACAGTAAAGCCATTTATAATATTATAAAAGATTTTTATTTCAAGTAAGTTTTTGCACTGAAAAAGAAACATAGGATTTATTTTTTTTTCAATTTCACTCCGATATCGCTAGTAAATTTCACAAATAATTACAAAGAAATGGCAAACACGTGCTCATTAAACATGAAATTTTGAAGTCAAAAGATTGAAATAACATTTTCTTGTAAAACATCAAGGTAACACTTTAGAACCAATTCTCACTATTAACTAGTTGCTTATTTACATGCATATTAATAGCATATTGGCTGTTTATTAGTACTTACAAAGCACATATTAATGCCTTATTCTGCATGACCATATTTTAGATCCCTTAACTTTACCCAATACCTAAACTTAACAACTTCCTTACTATTAATAAGCAGCAAATTAGGAGTTTATTGAAGCAAAAGTCATTAGGTAATAGTTTTTACTCAATGTTTTTTTGTTTTTTTACAATGTAGAATGATTTCTGAAGGATCATGTGACCCTGAAGACTGGAGTAATGATGCTGAAAATTCAGCTTTGATCACAGGAATAAATTACATTTTACAATATATTGAAACAGAAAACAGTTATTTTAAATTATAATAATTCTTCACAATATTACAGTTTTTTTACAGTATTTTTAATCAAATAAATGCAGCCTGGTGAGAATAAGAGACCCAAACTTTTACACAGTACTGTACATTGTTCACCAATCACTCTTACAGGAATGACGGCACAGGAATATTCATCTTCATAAACCATACGCACACACACACACAAACTATTTCCAAACGGAACAAATAAACTCTTTTCCTCTAAAAGCTCTAGTTTCTTCAGGGTCTGTCCCTCTTTTTGTTCTGTTCTCTCTCAGGCCCACTTTGTGGAGTTTCACTCTGTCCGTTTATAAATAGACGGCGTTCAGGCCAGGGGCCGGGAATGATTGACGTGAAACAGAGTGGCACTATTAGTTGTCTGTTCCTTCTTTCAGCAGAGCTTCAGCCCACATGCCAAGAGATATCCGTCAGTCCCTTACTCTAATTACAGCTAAGTGAAATAGAAAGACGTGTCAGAGAGGCCTTTGGATGCTTAAATGAGTGACAGTTGGGTTCTGAAGGGCCTGAAGCTGGTCTTCATCCAGATCCACACAATCTGTTCAGCCGCAGCTCTGTCCAGTACGGACTGCCGCTCAATCTGCAGAGCTGTGGACTGACTGTAGTGAACGGCTAAGATGCTAACGCGGGACTGAATTCACATGCCAAATCAGGAGACAAGCACTTTGTCTTGATGCGACAGCGTTTGCAGATCGATACAGCAATTCTCTCATGCTTTGCGCTGTGAAGATGTCTTAATAATTTGTCAGCATTAACAATACCTCTAACAGTTTTCTCGATTTATTTGATGAGTGTACAATATTAGTTCAAATATGTTAAGAAGTCTTATTTACCATATGTTAGGCAGAAAATATTATGATCTGCATTTATGACTTCATTCTTTGAGTTGTGAATATTTTTTTTATCAGATTTTGTCAGCAATATTATTACCCACAACACAACAGTTAATAACCAGTTAAATTAGGCATTGTTAATGTACGACATTTTATATTAATATTTCATTATATTAACATGGTAACACTTTATTTTACAGTGCCCTTGTTACATGTACTTACTATCATAATATTAGATTATATGGTAACACTTTAGTACAAGAACCAATTCTCACTATTAACTAGTTGCTTATTAGCATGCCTATTAATAACAAATTGGCTGTTTATAAAGCACATATTCTGCATGACCATATAATCCTACCAATATCTAAACTTAACAACTACCGCACTAACTATTAATAAGCAGCAAATTAGGAGTTTATTGAGGCAAAAGTAATAGTTTTAATGTTTTGCTAATGGCAAGAATTGAACATTAATATAAAGTGTGACCAAGTCTAAATTCTAGATTAAGCACACAATATTAATTATTACTTAATGTTATTATAATTTAACATTAATCAGTACTTGTTTGTCTAATCACATTGTAACGAGGTTAACTTGAAGTGTAACCTTAACACATTTTAATTATATACAGCGGGTAAAATAAGTATTAAAATAACTAGTCGTATGCATTGCTCAGGTGTGATTTTGGCTCATTCTTCCACACAAACAGTCTTCAAATCTTAAAGGTTCTGTGGGTCTCTTCTATGAACTCTAAACTTTAGTTCTTTCCATAGATTTTCTATTGGATTCAAGTCAGGTGATTGGCTGGCCTTTCTAGCAGCTTTACTTTCTTTCTCTGAAACCAGTTGACAGTTTCCCTGGCTGTGTTTGGGATCATTGTCTTGCTGAAATGTCCACCCTCATTTCATCTTCATCATCCTGGTAGATGGCAGCAGATTTTTATCAAGAATGTCTCGGTACATTTTTCCATTCATCCTTCCAATTATATGTATTCTGCCAGTGCTGCACCATGATGTTTTGGGGTGATGTGCAGCGCCATTTGACCTCCAAACATGGTGTGTATTATGGCATCCAAAGAGTAAAATTTTTGTCTCATTCTGCCAGTATTTCACAGGCTTGTCTAAAAGTTGTGTAGCAAACTTTAAACGAGCTTCAACGTGCTTTTTTTTAGTAATAGAGGCTTGCGTGGTGAGCGTGTATACAGGCCACGGCGGTTGAGTGCATTACTTCTTGTTTTCTTTGAAACAATTATACATGCTAATTTCAGGTTTTTCTGAAGCTCTTCACAAGTGGTCCTTGGCCCTCGGACAAACCTTCTGATAAATCTTTTCATTCCTCTGTCAGAAATCTTGTGAGGAGCACCTGGTCATGGCCTGTTTATAGTGAAATTATGTTTATTTCCACTTCCAGATTATGGTCCCAACAGTCTTCACTGGAACATTCAGAATAATAGAAATCCTTCTGCAACCAATGCCGTCAGTATGTTTTGCAACAATAACTTTGTGAAGGTCTTGAGAAAGCTCTTTGATTTTACCCACCATAAAATGTTTCTTGTGTGACATGTTGATAATGAGACACCTTTTTATAGGCCATCAGTTGGGACTGAAGCAGCTAATATTAATTTCCACTGACAAGGGGCAGGATTGCTTTCTAATTACTGATAGATTTCAGCTGGTGTCTTGGCTTTCCATGCCTTTTACACCTCCATTTCTTCATGTGATCAATACTTTTCCCGTCATTCCATTTTATTACACAGAACTTCATTTCTGAACTTATATGTTTAGCTTTCTTTGTATGTATGGATTACTTGGGTTGTTATCGACATGTGGTGAAAATTTCATGTCAACAGCACCTTTAGAAATATAATTACTGAGAAAAATGGTGATGTGTTCAATACTTATTTTACCCGCTGTATTAGTAAAAAATATAAATACTTATGCAAAATAAGGGATTCAATTAATAAAATAGATTTTAATACAGTCTAGTTCTAAATTAAATTGCATAAAATGTTATATCAACATAAATGAAAATTTATCAAATTAATTAATTAAATTATTATTATTCTTGCTAACAAATGAGCCAGCAATATTTACACTAACCGTATAAAAAATAAAGCAGAATGTACTGTATTAATTTGTACAAATTTTCTGTGTCGATTTTTTTACAGGTGTTTTTCCTGCATTTTGAATTTTGCATTTCATTGTGTTTTAGAGTTAACGGAAATGACTTGACTCTTGACATAAAATTAGCAGTACATCTTCTGTACATTTAGCAGTGTGTGTGTGTGTGTGTGTGAGATATATATATATAAATAATGTTATGCAATTATGACTTGCAGTAATTGTGAACTCTAGTTTAAAGAAAATTCATTTTATGTTACACTGTAAAAATTTTTACAAAAATTTTAAAAAAGTTGAGCCAACTTATAATTTTAAGGCAACCAGCTTCAGCAGATTTTTGAGTTTGCTCAACTTATTTTTGTGGGAGATTCTCACATTTTTGTTGTATAAACTTAAAACGACAAGTTGAGAAAACTCAAAAATCTGCTGAAGCTGGTTGCCTTAAAATTTTAAGTTGGCTCAACTTTTTTTTACAGTGTATTAAAAGGAAAGCAGTTTGTACTTAAGTGTCTATTGCATAAACGTCATTAAATCACAGTTTTTCTTATTATGTCTGTTGTTAGTTTTTACCATTTTGCTGCATAACCCGATAAACAGAACTGGATAATAAACGTTTATGTTGCTTTCAGCAGAGACTACAGTGGATTGTTGGACAAAATGGACAGTCAGCAGATTTTGGTCCATGCACAGTCAGGCAGAGCGAGCAGTTTTTGGGACGTTTAGGGAAACACATATTTCTTTGAAACATCCAGTCCTCTGATAGCAGTGACTGAATGCTAATTGAGGCGGTTGCGGTGTCCTGTAGGGATAATGCAGCGGAGCGAGACTATGTGTGGGAGTGCCGCCCATTTACATCCATTACTGCACAACCACCAGGACCCCAGCAGTCTGCCCTACATCAAACACATTTAGAAATCTCAGCCAGAGATGAATTACAGGCAATCAGCCGCGAACAACTGCCACCTGCTTCAAGCCTGAACGACGGACGACACCAGGACGACAAATACAGACAGATAAATTGAGATCTGAATGAACTGGATAAAAACTCTGACTTATCGAGTGCTCGGATAGCATTTCAGTTCTGCCACCAACCAGCAAACTGCCCATTCCTGCTTGACCTTTGACCTCTGGATGGATCGGAGCACACCTCCATTATTCAGTTCCACTGGATCAATGAGCTTGCGAGCAAAGCAGCAATTAGCAAACACCTCTCAGCCTGAGTGCTGGACACACTTCTAATGAGGTGTGTGAGGGGCCGAGGGGCATGCGTGATCAATACAGCCAGCCATGTGACACAGAGAGCGAGAGAGAGAGAGAGAGAAAACAACAAATCTGCTTTTCCATCAACTGCTACTTACAGCTAGATGAAAAAAAGTCCTACAGCATCAGTCCTCTTGCTGATTTAAACTCACCTGGCATAAATTATATTGCAACAAAATCTAGGTAAACTACCATGCAGTGCTGTTATTGCTATCTTAAACTATTAAAATTCGTTTTTTGTAAACTGAATAAAAATAAAATAAGAAAATAATTAGACAAACACTTAAACTTGAATAGAAATGTTGCCTTGGCAAACTAACTGAAATAGAATTAGAACTAAAATTACTAAAACATTCTCTCGCTCTATCTATATGTATAAATCACAACACATTACTGAAACTAGAGTTAAAATGAAAACTGAAAATATAAAATTAAATGATTATTCAAAATATTAATAAAAACTATAATAGCATATAAATAATACTGAAAAAAAAACACTGGTAGTGTACAGTTATGTACAAAACACATGCTTGCTTTGTGAACTGCACTGTAACACACCAAGTAGTACATACATAATACATACTGCATTCAGAAAATATTCTGACTACTACCATTTATTGTTACATATTATGTTGAAGTCTTATGCTAAATGCTTACAATAATTCTTATAAATTCTTATAATTTAAATTATTTAAAAATGTTTTACATTAAATTATTAATGTAACTTTTTTGTTAAAACAGAATATATTTCATTTTCTTTCTTTTTAATAAAATATGTAACATTATTACAAATCTGATTTTTGATTCGCCATTATGTGGTATAGAGTTTAGACTGATGTGAAAAAGGATCTATAAAGCATTTTAGCATAAAGGCTGCAACACAGAATGTGAATAAAAAGCACATTTGGCCTGAATACAATGTATATTTCAGGGCAAACTGTGTACAGTCTAATTCACTAATTTATCTGCAGTACACTTATTACAGGGAAAATCCTCCTGGAGTAACCTGAGGTTCAGTATCTTGAGCAAATGGTGAGATAAGGGGTCGCCCGTGCAGGATTCAAACCTACAACATTTTGGCTACTAGCCCAGATCTTTAACCACCACACCACCAAGTCTTAAGTGACTAAACTAGTCTTAAATTGAAACCAGTTGCTCTCAGGGAGTCGGGGCCCACTAGAGGCTTCAGCAAACTTACAAGGGCAGTGTGACTTAAAAGGACAGTTCACCCAAAAATGAAAATTAAGTCATCATTTACTCACCCTGCTGTTTTTCTAATGTCATATGCCCTACTTTCTTTTTCGAACCACAAAAAGGAAATTTAAAAATGTAAAAATGTAATTAAATTAATTAAAAACATTTTCAATGAAACCCTATCGTATACCACCACAACACTTATATTTGGCACACGTTGGATGGGAACATGTGCATCTTTCTTTCTTTTTTTTAAAATCTGGATGCTGGTTGCTATTCATGGATAAGCATGAACAGGACATTTTTCAACATTTCTCCACAAAAAGTAGAAAAAAAGAAGTTTATACAGCATTTAAAACAACACCAGGGTGAGTTAGTAGGCCAAATAATGACTGAATTTTCATTTTTGGGTGAACTACCTCTTTAAAAGCATTTAAATGAATAAATTACTATTGATATATTGAAACAATCTACATCTAATCTAGATTAAAATGCATAAAATCCAGAAATCAAACTGAAATCAATAACTACAATGACCCCATAACAACTATAGTTTTTACTGAATAAATTTGGAATCTCAAAACAAATCATATTAATACATCAATATTTTAGGTTTCTGTCTATATATATTTTTTATCTAAAATATTCTATAGCCAAAAAGCATGAGAACCACTGGTCTAAACTGGTTTAAAAAAACAGCTTTGATTTCCATATTCATTTTGAACATACAATTACAGGTGCTGGTCATATTATTAGAATATCATCAAAAAGTTTATTTATTTCACTAATTCCATTCAAAAAGTGAAACTTGTATATTATATTCATTCATTACACACAGACTGATATATTTCAAATGTTTATTTCTTTTAAAGGGGTGGTTTACTGCTTTTTTTCTTTGCTTGATTGTGTTTATGGGGTGCAATATAACATGTCTTAGTGTTTCGTTTGTTAAAAAAACGCCTTATTTTTCATATATTTCACCTTTATTGTAAGCCGCTGTCTCCTCTGTCATTTGAACGACCGGTTGACTTCCTGATTCTCTGAAACCACTCCCTCAGAAACAGGCGACGGGCTCAGATTGGTTAGTTGGGCCGGTGTGTTGTGATTGGCTAAACTGCATACTGCACATTGTCCGGAAACTTCACGCCCATTACCTTCACAGGCGACAGCTGCATGTGCTGCGGTCAAATGTAAATAATGGTGTCAATATTGCCGTATCAGTTTGAGCCAGAATCAGACCCAGAAAGCGGTAATGAAGAGAGTCGAGCAGAACTTCCGCAAGCACGGCTCTTACAAACGTTTCTGAATGGAAGTTTGCTGTTGTGATTACATTAAATTTTTTTAAGTTTGTACACGTCTGTCTTATACACACAAAATAGCATCGAACTAACTGGCTACTATAACCAAACAGCGTTGGCTTGTGTTTACAGTCTTGATCAAATCGAAAAATTACGTCATAAAGTATACATGGAAAATACATTTACAAAATTAGTACATAATTACAAATTCGGGTCCAAAATGTTTGTACGCGTTTGTCATAGAAAACACGAAATAGCATTTAACTAACTGGCTACTAAAGCCAGCGCTGGCATTTGTTTACATCCTTGATAAAACTAAAACATTACATCTGAAATTATACATGCAAATACATTTAAAATTGTGAAATCTTACAGGTTGTGGCCCAACAACTGCTGCCTCTGGTTTTAAAGTTGTAACTGCTCCATGTTTTAGTAATAGTTTCTGTGTGAATCCGGCATTGAACTCGTGTAGATTCTGGAAGCTGTCTTCCGTAAAATGCACAGCACAGAGAGCTAAATTATGATTGTAATTGTCAGGAACATAATCAAACATAAATTTTAACCATTGTTGACCAACTACAGCGTCTGTAGGAAGCCCGAACACAGAAGACCTGACAGCTGTGTGAAAATAACACCGTTTCGACGGCATGACTACAACTCTCCACTATAACTCTTCCTCTTCGACAAAGCCGCAGAACATGGCCTTGCCCCCTCTTTTGCATGTTCTGGAGGGAGGGGTTTGATGGGTTTTTTACGTATGCAACCCGGGAAGTATCTCGTTGTAGTCCCATAGGAGTCGTTTTTGTAGGCATTAAACTTCCTGATTTTTAAAAGACGATATCTCTGCTTACGTTGAACTTTCAGCGCCTCAACTTTGCAGATACTGTTCATGCACCAACAGCAACATTACACACTATTTAAAATGAAAAAAGTGAAGTCGCAGTAAACCACCCCTTTAATTTTGATGATTAGAGCTTACAGCTCATGAAAGTCAAAAATCAGTATCTCAAAATATTAGAATATTTACATTTGAGTTTGAATAAATGAGCATCCCTACAGTATAAATTCTGGGTATCTCTTGTTCTTTGAAACCACAATAATGGAGAAGACTGCTGACTTGGCAATGATCCAGAAGACGAACATTGACACCCTCCACAAAGAGGGTAAGTCACAGAAGGTCATTACTGAAAGGTGTGGCTGTTTACAGAGTGCTGTATCAAAGCATATTAAATGCAAAGTTGACTGGAAGGAAGAATTTGGGTAGGAAAAGGTGCACAAGTAACAGGGATGACCACAAGCTTGATAATACAGTCAAGCAAAGCCGATTCAAACACTTGGGAGAGCTTCACAAGGAGGGAACTGAAGCTGGAGTCAGTGCATCAAGAGTCACCACGCTCAGACGTCTTCAGGAAAAGGGCTACCAAGCCACTTCTGAACCAGAGACAACGTCAGAAGCATCTTACCTGGGCTGTGGAGAAAAAGAACTGGACTGTTGCTCAGTGGTCCAAAGTCCTCTTTTCAGATGAAAGTAAATTTTACATTTCATTTGGAAATCAAGGCCCCAGAGTCTGAAGGAAGAGTGGAGAGGCACAGAATCCATGTTGCTTGAAGTCCAGTGTGAAGTTTCCACAGTCAGTGATGATTTGGGCTGCCATGTCATCTGCTGGTGTTGGTCCACTGTGTTTTCTGAAGTCCACAGTCAACGCAGCCATCTACCAGGAGATTTTAGAGCACTTCATGCTTCCTTCTGTTGACAAGCTTTATGGAGATGCTGATTTCATTTTCCAGCAGGACTTGGCACCTGCCCACACTGCCAAAGGTACCAAAAGCTGGTTCAATGACCATAGTGTTACTGTGCTTGATTGGCCAGCAAACTCGCCTGACCTGAACCCCATAGAGAATCTATGGAGTATTGTCAAGAGGAAGATGAGAGACACCAGACCCAACAATGCAGATGAGCTGAAGGCCACTATCAGAGCAACCTGGGCTCTCATAACACCTGAGCAGTGCCACAGACTGATCGACTCCATGCCACGCCGCATTGCTGCAGTAATTCAGGCAAAAGGAGCCCCAACTAAGTATTGAGTGCTGTACATGCTCATACTTTTCATTTTCATACTTTTCAGTTGGCCAAGATTTCTAAAAATCCTTTCTTTGTATTGGTCTTAAGTAATATTCTAATATTTTGAGATACTGATTTTTGACTTTCATGAGCTGTAAGCTCTAATCATCAAAATTAAAAGAAATAAACATTTGAAATATATCAGTCTGTGTGTAATGAATGAATGTAATATACAAGTTTCACTTTTTGGATGGAATTAGTGAAATAAATCAACTTTTTGATGATATTCTAATTATATGACCAGCACCTGTATATTGTCATATTTCAAAGAGTAATTTACTGACTTAACATGAAACTGATAAACAGACATTAGCCCTAAAAGAATAGTTCACCCAAATCTCATAACTGCTCCGTCCGGAAAGGAGCAGCGTAAACAGAAGAAATCATTTTCATTTTCTGGTCAAACTCTATTGAAGTATGGGAGTTCAAGGTTAAATGACTGATCCTAAAACTGGACTGAAGACCTTCACATCTGCTCCAGTGAGAGGAGACGTCATTCACAGCAGCTGCCCGACAACAACATAACCTCAACGAGACACAAGCGCATCTTAAATAGCAACTCCAGCACATGTGCTGCTAACATCTGGCATCGTCTGCAGTCAATAATAAGATTCTTTCTTCAAAACCCAGTTGAATTTCCTCCAAAAACACCAAAACCAGCAAATACTCTCAGATGGAGGACATAGTTACCAGTAAAAAATAAAATCGGTGCACATAAGATGTGGGAGGTAAAGCATAAGAGTGCACCAATCAGACTGTACAAGAGCAGATCTCAGGTATAAACCACTAACGCCACCTGCTGTTCATGTACAGCAACAAAAACCAAGACACTTTCAGTGAAAACATGCCTATGTAAGTGTCCATTAACTGGTAGTAGACTGTCATGTGACATTGCAATCATCATCAGTGCAGTAGTCAAAGCCATGCGACACTCTTCTGAGTGTTACAGGGTTAAATCATAAAGCCATCAAGAAAAACACAGCAGTATAAAATAGCACAGCACGCAGCGGTATAAAATATTACTCAATTACTGATTTGGCAACCAGTTAAATGAGCTGTTAGAAACATGAAAACTGAATTATTTCAACATTTCTTTGACTGAGCCATACACAAACTAAATCTACTTGCATGCAACGCTGGAATTTTAGCATCCAAATCAACAGAATGCATGCAAAACTGCATCTATCACTAATGAAACATGCAACTGTAGTTCATTCTCATACACTAATGTCTGTTTTAGATACATGCAAGTGAATCTTCAGGGTTAATAGAGAGTGGTGAATTAATGACAGGATTAGAGGAGTATAAGGTTTGGTCCAGGTCATACTGGGAGGAAATGAGCAGGGTGGATGATGGATGGAAAAAAAAAATCTATAATATCAGACTGGTGTTTTGTGGGCAACACATCGGTACATACCCAGAAAGAGCCTCTTAGGAACTTTGATTTCTTCATCCTTACTGTCTGTTGCTTCAGACAAATAAGACAAATAGACAAAAAATAAGAACAGGGAGGGAGAGAATAGATTGCATCGCTCCATCTTCACAAGGACACAAAAAGCCCTGAAGGGATGAAACTCATGAAAACACGTCCAGGTCATATTTCACCCTAAAATCAGCTATTAAGGAACTATTTTTCATGAAGAAAAAGAAAGACATATTTTTAGAACCGTTATGATATGTGACATTATTTTCACGATAATAAGTTGAATTTTTCTTAAGAAAAACATTCTGTAATTTTTCATCTCAGTTTTTTTCCAAATGAATCAGATACACACTACAAGTCAAAAGTTTGGAATCATTTTTGAAAGAAGTCTCTTTATTTGTTAAAAAATACA
Organism: Onychostoma macrolepis; assembly: GCF_012432095.1. Taxonomy (NCBI): domain Eukaryota; kingdom Metazoa; phylum Chordata; class Actinopteri; order Cypriniformes; family Cyprinidae; genus Onychostoma; species Onychostoma macrolepis. The sequence goes on from NC_081173.1 coordinate 6,282,269, forward strand.
GTAAAGACTGTAATATTGTAAAATATTATTACAAATAACTGTTTTCTGTTTCAATATATTTTAAACTGTCATTTTACATGGTCGCATGATCCTTCAGAAATCATTCTGCTATTTTTTTATTATAATAAAATCATACTTAACCCAGACCTTTCAATGGTAGTGTATCACAGTTCACACAAAAATATTTTTGTTTTCAACTGTGGTAATAATGTTTCTTAGACCATGTGACACTGAAGACTGTAGTAACGAAGCTGAAAATTCAGCTTTGCATCACAGGAATAAACTACATTTTGAAACATATTCAAACAGAACACGGTTATTTTAAATTGTAATAATATTTCACAATATTACAGATTTTACTGATTTTTTTTAATTAAAAAAAAAAAATGCAGCCTTGGCAACTACGAACGACTTCTGTTCTGTCAAAAGTTATATATCACGGTCATTAATCTTTATGTGTACCAAATGGGTTTGTTCAAAATGAGATCATGGGAACCTTAAGACTTGAATTTCAATGTTGGTTTGTATCTTGATTCAATTCATTTTACAGTTGTTTCTTTGCTTCGTCTGGTAATTTTGAACATTCTCCATCTGTTGAGAAGAGTTTGCAAGCGGCACGATGTGAAGTTAGCTTTGTTTGTGTCGTGATCAAAACTGCTCCGCTGACACATTTGTGTAACATTGTCTTAACACATTGTCTTAACATCAGTGACATGATCTAAAGACAACAGTCAACCCATAAAGACACATTGGGTACGACTTTAAACCAATAGATAAAAACCGAATAAACAGGATGTCCTGTGCAAACAGAAGAGTGAGAGACTATTAGCTCTAACAAATGTGTCCAGGGAGTGTTTCTAAATAAGCATATTATTCATTCAGCAGTGTGTATATTTAGAAACATTTAAAACATTACTTACTGTATACTGCATCACATATTATTCTTAAAAATTAGTACATTCAGTATACAATACATGCAAAGTTCAGTGCTCTGGCTTAGTTTGAGAGAACAAACTCATCTTTTGTTAACTTTGTACCACACCCCAACTGTAAATAAAGCTGAGACTGATGTTCACCAAGCAGCCAGCCGTTCAAAGTTCATCTGCTTCAGAGGCCCTTCTTGCATGATAATCTTATGAGACACGCTCAAAGAAAGACCCTGACCGTGTGACTGTATCATGTACTGTAATTCAATAATCTGCAAACTACAGAACAAACAGACTGACTGGGAAGAGAATTTCATAAAAAAAAAAAAAAAAAAAACATTTAAAGAAAAAAAAAAAAAACATAATTGATTCATTAATCTGGGAATAGAAACATGCTGGCATAACTTCTGTCTGCTGCTCCACACACACTCAATCAGACAAAGAGGCTGTAAAGAGTCATAAAGTTTGGCACCTGTGAAGGAGCGGCGTTTGGTGTTGAGTTCAGTGGCCATGCGGACGCTGGTGCACAGGTTCAGCATGATTAACATTGTGATGATCATGATTATACTCTGCCACAGCAGCGGGGTCTCAAAGTAACGTCCAAACCTGAAAAAAACAACACCACACACATATATACTGGTCAGAGAAAAGCACCAAATACTGTAATATTCCCACATCTTTTGACCAGTAAATTTCCTTTCATTTTTTTTGTCCTGGACGGTTTATTTCTCTTTCTTTGGCCTGTAAGGTTTTCAGACAGCATGTATGACCTCCTTTTTCTTGTCTTGTTCAGTTTAATTTGGCCAAAAGGTAAGCTTACAAGTATTTTTATTCATTTATGCATATCAGTAAGTTTGGACCAAAATACTAGACTTTTGTATATAAATGTTTGTTATAAATGGACGAGGATTTTTAAAAATCATTTTACAGAGATTTCCATTTGTCACCAGCCCTTGAAATGTATATAACTTAATACAAATGAGACAACAGAATTTTTTATTTTTTTTATAAATATCATTCAATATTTTATTAAATATCTTGCAGATATATTTCAGATCTTTAAAAAAAAATAATAATAATAAAAATGAGGTGGCTAGAGGGGAGGCTCAAAGTTATATTCTTTTATTATAGAATATAATATAAAAATATAAAAATGTTATTATATTCTATTACGTATAACATTGTCCCGGCCTGGAAATGTTGATTTAAACTTGTCTCTCAAGTTCTCCAAACTTAAACATTGTTATTAAAGGCGATTGAAGATATATATTTCTTTTCCAGGCCTGGAAATCACAAGTTAAATATTCAGGTTTGCCATTATTGTTGAAACCTAGACATCTGTGATTAAAGAAACGCAGTACATATAAACATGATTCAGTATGACATTAATATAACGTGTTTCAAACAAAGACTGGTGTCTTTATATAATCTTATATAAATACCTCTTTATAAATACACTAGTGCTTGTCAAATCGATTAATCGTGATTAATCACATCCAAAATAACAGTTGTTGTTTACATACTATAAGTGTGTGTACTGTTTATATTTATTATGTATATAAATACACATGCATACATGTATATATTAAGAACATTTTTAATTTGTATGTAAAATATTTACATTTATATATATATATATATATATATATATATATATATATATATATATATAAATTGTTTACATATAATACATACAAATATATATATATATATATATATATATATATATATATATATATATATATATATATATGTGTATGTATGTATGTATGTATGTGTGTGTGTATTTATATATACATAATAAATACACACTGTACACACACTTATAGTAAACATAAATCGATTTTTTTGAATCGATTAATCACAACCAATCGTTTAGCATCCCTATTATACATGTTAATAATTTTTAAATATATAAATGTCCATGTGTGCATTTACAAAAACATACAGTACAAATATACACAACACACAAAAACATTTATTTTGGATGCGATTAATTGATTTGACCGCCCTAAAATACACATTATAGTGGATTACGTGCCATGTGTTTATATCGTTCCCTCATATAGCTGTCTTGCAGGCAGGTGTTGGTTGAGATATGATAACTCACCTAAACAGTATTCTTAATATGTTGGCAACCAGCAGCACCAGGCACACATAAGTGGAGAATCCCTCAGCATTCTGGGTCCTGCGGATGTCCCTGTACTGAGGGATGTATGGCACAACTCCTCCAAATATGATGGCAAAAGATGCGATCCAAGACACCACTTGCTGAGCAACATACAGGATCTGATCCAGAATCACTTCATCCATCTTTGAGTGATGTAGCTGTCCTTTATAATTAAAATCAACTGAATGCAATGACTAGCCCACTAATGAAATAAACCATAAATCATTACTATTTTGTTCACATTTTAAAGTGTAATTTCTTGCCGATTATTGGATGTATATTCTAAACAACGGCAGTAAATGTACTTTCATTATCCAAGTCAACATCCACTGATTCATTAGATCTGATTCATTCAAGTGATTCCCCTTTCCAGCAAAGCAATACTTGCTAAATCGATGGGAACGGATCCTCAGCGTGGGTCCATGTTAGACGACGTGTATCTTCTGTCTTGCAGAGATAAACAGAGCGCTGCAAAACATTTTAAAACCACTGTGATCCTCTCTGTTACAGCTGGCTAAAGCTCATAACAGCACTTCCGTGTTGCATACGTCACAACACGCTCATTACATATTCATGAGACGCGCGGTCCTATCGCCAGTCGAGTTTCCTCACGCGCGTGTGATAAAATACCATTTATTTTCGATTAAACCCAGGATTTATGATGTGAGGATACACATATTAGACACAGACATGCCCTGACTTGATCTCAAACCGTTTTATACTTGTGACGGAATATTTGTGTCGTTTAATGCCTTCGAAAGTTACTAACGTTGCACCAACACCATATAACATAATTCATGAAATCAAAATTAAATATTAGCAGCACTGTGTAACGCAAAAGATTTACCCATCGGTGTTCGAGAAATTACACAAATATATTTTCTGATACTGAAAGGGTTAAATGCGGGTGCCCTCTAGACCTACGAAAGAGGAAGTTTTGCATGCAAACAATGAATCAGAGGGAAAAGTTGAAGAGTTATACAATCCTTTTATTCTGAGATATCTATATCTTCAAAAATCTCTGAGATTAAAGCACACGTCTATTATTTTCAAACTCGTGTGGTTTTAGTCCAGATAACGTTGCCTAGAGCTGAAACTATCAACTAAACCAACACAAACAAACCTCATGGCAGGATCCGAGTCAAAAGCCTCCAAAGACTTGACTGCAATGGTAAGTGATTATGTTAATGTTTCAAATTGACAATACTTATCAATTGTATAGCCTGATTGCATTTGCGGATATTGTTTTAAAAGTTTGACAAATCTGCTCAATTAATTTCTTCAAACAGATGGAGACGATTATGCAACAACTTCAGAGCAGGTTTCAGAACTTATCTGACCAAATCATCTCCAAAAATATCTTTTCAGATGCATAATCTTGTTTTATTGAAGCAGCACGACATGTTTAGATTAAAGTTTGATTACTGTCATAGCACTAGCGTAAAATGTAGTATTTGAATTGCTACCATAGTAGCCTAATATCATGCTTCAGACTTAATACAATGGCAACATCGCACACTTTTGAGTAAATACCATGGTATTCTTTTAAGTAGCCTACCTTCATTTAGTAATGTAAATTACCATTTGTCACCACAGCACTTGTTATTAGAAATTTAGACTTTTATTCGGCAAAATTGATCAAAAGTAAAGACATTTAAAATGTATCATGGTTTCTGCAAATATATTTTATATATATATATATAGGCCTAGCAGCACAACCGTTTTATAATAAGAAATGATAATAATCATAAATGTTTCTTGAGCAGCAAATCAGCATGATTTCTGAAGGATCGTGTGACTGAAGACAATTCAGTTTTGAGTCACAGAATAAAATCACATTTAAAAATATATTACAACAGAAAATGGTTATTTTAAACTGTAATAATATTTCACAAGATTACTGTTTTTACTGTATTTTGGATCTAATAGATGCAGACAAACCCATTAAAATTCATACTCCACACTTTATAAAGGTACTGTAAAAACACTGCTAATATTAGAGTATCCGATTTATTACATGCATTTTAGTTTATTTATCTTGAGCATGTTTCAAAAGTCCTCAGTCTGTTTGGAGTCTCATACACCAGATATAAAACAGGCAGTGCTTTCACGTTCTTTGAGCTCCTTGATTGTGCATACTTCATTCTGTGTGAAACCATTTATTACAGGGGTGTAAAACTCAGTTCCTGGAGGGCCACAGCCCTGCAGAGTTCAGCTTCAACCCTAATTAAACAAAACCTGATCCAGCTAATCGAGTCCTTCAGGATTATTTGAAAACTACAGGTATGTGTGTTGAAACAGGGTTGGAGCTAAACTCTGTACTATACCGTCCTGAACACCTTTAATAGCAGGTTCCGCTGAAATCTGCAGGACTGTAGCTCTCCAGAAGCAGGTTTGGAGACCCCCTGTGCTACTCCAAGAACTGAGGGTTTTCCTTAATGCCTGAACTGGACGAGATGGGAACACGTATAGATGACCTGGAGAAGAACGTCGCTGATCTCATGACGCAAGCAGGAGCTGAGGATCATTATAAATCAAAGCAAGTGCAATGGATTGACTTTATTCAGTCTTCACGTTGGTCAATAGGAGACGTTTTAAACAATAAATAATATTTCTTTTGTTCTGTACAGTGGCTTTGAAGAGAGACCAAGCTGGCCAAAGCACTGAGCAGAAATGTTGGAGAAGCTTGAGATCAACAGAATATTTGTTTATATGCATGAATTATTCACCGGTGCCTTATTTTCTGTATGATTTAGGTTTGTATATATGATGTGGATCTTGTACTTAAAGCAATAAATTAACTTGTTTAGCCTCTTGTGTTAAATCGTTTCGAGGATATAATATAAACAAAAATTTAAACTTGTAACAAGTTAATATAAAGTACCTCTTGCTGACAACTTCAATGATCTTTGAAAGCTGTCATAAAACTATAGGCCAAAAAGGCTTCATTGGTCCATTTTTAATGTGAAATACTTGCAAAGGACTTAGGATTTAACAATTCTTATTAACTTTTGCATGATTTTGTAATATTTTGCACTATATCGCACTCATGTAGTATCCTAGGGTTTGTTCAAAATTAACCATTATGCGACACTACACCATGGTGCAACATTTGTATAGCATAGTATAATTTACAATATGTATTTAATTTGATAGAACTATAGTGTTATAGTTTTTCATATTAACAAACAGGTAGTAATCGCAATGCAATCTGGATTACATAATCAGATTCCAAACATTAAGTAGGCCTACTTGTAATTAGATTACATTATGTTTTAAAATGTTCATAATCAGATTACAGTTACTTTTTATGGATTACTTGATTTTATATTATTCACACAGTGGTTGTGTTAGAATTCCCTTTCTAAATGAACCTACCTGCTAATAATCATGTACAGCATTGGTCGACATTCAACCACATTGGTCAATATTTTTAAAATGTAATTTTTTTTTACATTTTGATATTACTTGTCATTGAAATTTGGCATATTTAGCCTATATTACATTTTCATCAACACCCTACTGTTTTTTTTCATGAACCCCAATTTGGGAAACCCTGCTGTAATGTAATGTGTAATGTTTAAAGCATTTCATGACAATGATAACAAAGAATGAAATGTATATGTATATATGAAATCTAGTTTCTCTCTCTCTGTATAGAATATGGTACACAATAATCCCATTTAACTTTTTATTTGATAAATGAGTTAGGTCAAAAGTAATCAAAAACTACATTACTAAATATGTGTAATCCAGATTATGTTACTAACTACAATTTTCAATTTCGGTCATGCAATCAGTAATGTAATGGATAAGGTGTCTATATCCTTTAGTCAGCAGATGGCAGCATTGTTTCTCTCTTCTCACTGCTTCCTCCATTGCAGTAAATAAACAGGGTAATTAAATCAACGGAACCGGAGTCAGACCATCATAAAGAACAGAATTTAATGTGGATTTATATCATATTATTAGATATAAAAGAAAAAGAGACTATTTTTATTTATTACTGAAACATTGTTATTTGTCAATGCCTTGTTTCTTGTTTTATTTTAAATCCTATGTTTTTATTTTATTTATTTTACTTTGATTTGCATTTGTTTTTGTTATTATTTAGTGAACTTAAAAATAAAGCTTCCGAAATTTGTTGGCAAACAGCAACAAGCAGATCTATTGTCCGCCATATAATGCCAAGACAAACTTATCCATATCCAGCATTTGAATCATAAAAATCTTTCCCCCGTGTGGCTTGCATGAAATATCGCGAGATTTGCGCGGACGCTATTCACCAAAGATACGCCGCGGACGTCGCCCCCGTGGTTGTCAAGGGAGACTACGCAAGAAATGTGACGTACGCCTGTGGGCTGTACCGTGAGTTGGAGAAAGGGAATGTCGATCGGCGAGAGATCGGTTACAGAGGTGGCCGGGAGCGTCAACAGAATGGGTGAGTGTTTAGTCTCTGTCGCTTTGTTTGTTAAACTCGCGGTTTGTCAAACTCTTCTTAAACAACGCAGAGTTATAGCTTTGTTTGTGCGGTGTGTTTTGAATACGCGTGCGTTGTTGCGCGCGGCAGATGCGTTTCCTGAGCGTGACAAATAGATCTGCTCGAGCTCCTGTTTTAGTCCGGTCTTCACTCTGTGTGTCATTATCAGAACAATTACTGTCTCTTTTCTAGTCTAAGTATTTTATTTTAGCGATTACGCTTACAAAAATATACTGTGGGTGCTACAGTGAATGTATCAGGTAGTAACGCCATAGTATAATGCTGTGGTATTTTCATTGTACTTTAAAGAATGCCATAATAAACAAAATATGGCATTACCACAATATTTTGTCCGTGGAAATGCCGGTAGGATGGGCTTAAGCAGTGAATGCAGTGCTGTGGCCAGACATTTGCAGCTGTGGTCTGTCCGTTTGGAGAAACACCTCCTTGTGTCTGTCACTCTCAGCTTTGGAGAAATATTCAAATATGTGTGTTGCAGTAGGTCAGGGGTGTCGCCTTCCTGCAGAGTTTCGCTCCAGCACTAATTAAACACACATGATATATATATTTTTTACTTGTGAACCATTTAATCAAGCTGTTTAAGAGTACTGGAAACCTTTAGGCAGGTGTGTTGGAGCTAAACACCTGAAAGTGGCCCTCCAGAAGCAGAATTGGGCACCCCTGCTACAGAGAATTGATTATTTACCACTGGATGGATGAGGGACGGATAGATAGTATGGATAGATCTAGTATATAGCCTATAGAGGAGTGGACAGAATAATGGATTGGGCTCATAGATAGATAGATGAATGGGTGGATAGATAGTTGGCTAGTTCTGTAAGCAGATTGTTTTGTTTATACCCAAATAATCCATCTTGTATACATTTTACAAGAAATGCACAGATACAAATAAAGCATTATACAGGTACAATACATTAGTTTTTCCTTTTTAAACATTAATTGCATGACCAGTTTTTTTTCTTCTTCTTCCAATTGTCGTTTGGTGATAATTGTAGTCTGCGTAACCTGTAAGGTGCAACCAACGTTTTGTGACGTATAGGCTATTTCTGGGTGAAGCACAATAATGACTAGAAGGCTGGGCTTGTTTTTAGCACACCCCCACACCATCTCTAGCTGGCAGCACACTGACTGTTGGCGGGTTTACGATGTTCTGCCCAAGCCATCAGACTGACATCATCAACAGAGAGGAAGCACATTTTCCGAATTTGACTGAAGAACACTTTTTTTTTTTTTTTTTCACTGGATTCACTTGCATGGATTATTCGTTCATTAAATGACTAGTAATGTGTGCTAACAAAGTGCATAGTCAATTTTGATTTCGTGCAGACTTCATCTTAAAGTTCATATTTAAGATGTTGCATGTAGATTAGCTGATTTTACCTTTACTTTTAAGCAGCATAACATCTCGTATGAAGCCTACAAAAGAAATGTGTCCTATAGCAACACACAGCATGATCATTTGTGAGTTAGATCTCATGAGATCTTTGGTGTGGCTGAAGAGCTTGTTGGCTTCTTGTTTGGTGAGAAGAATTCCTCCTTTATTTATTCCCATGATGTTTGGATCACATGGATATTGCTTGAATCAGTCCTGTCCATTCACATGTGACTATGTGTTTTTTCCATGGGTAGTCCTGAGACTTCATAAAACAAAAATACATTTCATCCTACATCGAAAGGGTCCTTACATGAAAGGGCCCTCTTACATGAAAACAGATATATAAACAATAGATGTTAATCTATTTTGTTCCTGGATGCAGATGTGATATTGACTTTCCAGCCCTTGATTAGGATGTTAAGTGAATAGTTTACAGCTGAAATCTTGAGAGAGAATGTGTCTGAACTGTGGGTGGTCAGGATAGTCTTTTTATGGGGTGTATTGTCTGACTGCTTTCATTGAGTGCGTGATGAGAAAACCAGATTGAGACGGCATGCTTTGCTCACATGCTGTTGCGATGAGTCGACAAAGTGAAAGTGAAAGTGACGTGATTAGGGCTGGGCGATATATCTCATATGATATGCATGTGCATCTCGTCAGTAAAGCCGGTTCCTTGATTAGCGGTAAATCTCAATGGAGCCGTAGATCACTGACAAGCTACGCAATATCGCATTCATTATCGCAGATGAATCGCCTACGATAATGAACACGATATTGCCCAGCTTGTCAGTGAACTACGCTCTGTGTATTAAATGCCGCTCCATTTGAAAACAGGTGATGGAGATTTACCGCTAATCAAGGAACCGGCTTTACTGACGAGATGCACATGCATATCGCATGCGATATATCGCCCAGCCCTACGTGACATACAGCCAAGTATGGTGACCTATACTCGGAATTCGTGCTCTGCATTTTAACCCATCCAAGGTGCACACACACAGCAGTGAACACACACCCGGAGCAGTGGGCAGCCATTTATGCTGCGGCACCCGGGGAGCAGTTGGGGGTTCGGTGCCTTGCTCAAGGGCATCTCCATCTGAGGTGGAGAGAGCGCTGTACGTTCACTCCCCCCACCTACAATTCCTGCCGGCCCGAGACTCGATCCGGCAACCTTTGGATTACGAGTCCGACTCTCTAACCATTAAGGTAGGGCTGGACGATATGGCCAAAATTGATATCACAGTATATTTCTTAATTTCGGCCGATACGATATAATTCCGATATCGATATGAACACTATTAAAAAAAGCCTCATGAAAACTGCCAAGAATGCCCACAACAGATGTCTGTACCTACAAACTTATGAAAAATGAATTTGCCAAGTCTATTTAGCCTTCATACAAACAAGAAATGTGAAATCACTGTCAAATAAACATCTCAGACTCACCTTATTAATATTAATATCTTTAACTTCAAACTATAGGCTAACATACACTACCAGTCAAAGGTTTTTGAACAGTAAGATTTTAGTTTTTTAAAGAATTCTCTTCTGCTCACCAAGCCTGCATTTATTTGATCCAAAATACAGCAAAAACAGTAACATTTTGAAATATTTACAATTTAAAATAACTGTTTTCTATTTGAAGTTATTCCTGTGATTTCAAAGCTGAATTTTTAGCATAATTTCTCCAGTCACATGATCCTTCAGAAATCATTCTAATATTCTGATTTGCTCAAAAAACATTTATTATTATGTTGAAAACAGCGGAGTAGAATCTGATTCTCTGCCAGTAGGAGGTGCTTTGAGAGCGGTAACTAGCGGTTTCCACCGGTAACGGCTGTAATCTAAGCAGCTCCGCTCCTGAACGCTACTTTATCAGTTAAAATGAAAATTCAAAACTATTCTGAAGACAGTATGTTCCCTTCAGAGATACATTCATATAAATCACCCGCTTTTTGAAACATGCAGTGCTCATGTTTATTCAACGAAGTCAAACGCCACAAATAAATCAATGTATGGGAAACACTGGTAATGTATATCGAAATATCAGAAATGTGTTTAAAAATCATATCACCGTTATTGAAAAAAATTATATCGCGATACATATTGATATTGAATTATTGTCCAGCACTACCATTAGGCCACGACTTCCCCAAGATCCTAGTACCACCATATGATTTCCATGATACGGAAAATGCGGATGAAATCGCAAAATCCAGTCATAAAAATGGAATTTACTATATAATGCGCAATATCATTGAATTTGGAGAGTTTTGGATGAATAAATCAAAAGTGCGATATGGACTAGTGTGAATCAAGCGCAGTATACTGAAGCACGCATATGAGGACATGAACACACAAACTTCATCTCCAGAGCTTCTCTGAGAGTCACTTCACCAGCATTTCACCATTTCATTTGAGAAAACTTATCGTCACAGAAACTCAAAGGTGTTCACTGAAACCTGTCAAAATAAAAGTTTGATTTACTTTAAGAAATTATGACAGAAATATTACTATTGTACTCTAATATGTATTTCTCCAAATAGTAGACAAATAAAATAAAAATACAAGTTACGTAGACACTTTTTTAAAGAAATGTCATAATTTTTAAATTTAAGCGTTACACTTCTGTTGTGCAGCACTTTACCAAAAAGGAGTAGCCTAGTTTAATTTTCATTTAATTTAGTTTTAAAAGATTAATTAAATTGTTACAGTTTAAAAAATTCTGTTGATTAGACATGATTTTTGATTATTAAAACTTAATTAAATCATTAACATGGAACATAGAACATTTTAAATGGAAAACACATAATTTGAAAGAAAATAAATAAATAAAAAGGTTCTACCCTGGTAATCAGGATGGAAACTTTTTTTTTATACATCAAAAATAACGGTTTAGGGTCATTATCCCTTTTGCATCTGAATCATTTTTTATACGTCTATATGAATTGTGCAGTTTGCAGTTCATGTTGGACCCTGTTGACACTTGCGAGTCAGGCATATCCTGTGAAGTGCTAATCGAAAATGCGTCTTGTCAGAAATAGATATCGCTGTATCTCATTTACTCCTCGTCGTTGCTTTGCCTTTCTGTCTGTCTGTCTGTCTGTCTGTCTGTCTTTACTGCTTTAGGTTTAGGCTACCACATCTCTTCCGGCAGTTAAGCCACATACAAAAACATGTCATTGTTTAAGGACTGCAGTCACTCTCTCTTGCTCTCATCTTCCCTTTAGATCTTTGCAAGGTAATGGTTTTGGTTAAGTGCAATCGAAAAAATCCCTTAAAGGAATAGATGACCCAAAAATGAAAGTTCTGTCGTCATTTACTCACTCATGATGTTTCAGACCTGTTACATTTATCTGTTCTGTGAAATGAACAAGAAGGATTTTGCAGAGTGTCCAAGCTGCTTGACATGCAATGAAACTTGGCATGTCTTGATTAAGCCTTTACATTCATGGCCATATTCTGAATGAAGGCATCCATCTATCTCATAATAACCCACATCAGTGACCCGGAATGTGACCTTGAGATGCAGTCATGTATATTATGTGTGTGAAAGCCCTGGCGTGTTTTTATTTTTGCTTGTGTGAATCCTTGTAGACTATTTCTGTCGATGCTTCACCACAGGGAAATTTAGTTTTTAGTTTAGTTTTTGCTGGTGTGTTTTTAGACCATCCAAATTTGCATCAGAGCATTTACTGTAATGGTTCATTGAGATGTTCCCCTTCACATGTGTTGAGCGTCTCGGCTTTGACAGGCTTTTAGCCTGGGAGAAGGAACATATACGTCCTCTCTGTTTCCCCCCGTGAGACCAGACTTCCTCTGTGTGTACTCGTGTGTTCACACCTCACACCTGCCCTCTAGAAGAACACACATCGATAATATCAGCAGGAAGTGGTGCAGGATATTCGTAGCATTTGTGACTTTCGTTTGTAGTTTCAAGAAAGAGCATTGCTTATTCATTGTGTGGGTGGTGAAAATAGAGTAAGAGAGGACAAAATCTCTGAGACACACTAAATAAATGCAGTAATAGTTCATCTTAAAGGAACACTCCACTTTTTTTGGAAATAGGCTCATTCTCCAACTCCCCCAGAGTTAATAAGTTGAGTTTTACCGTTTTTGAATCCATTCAGCCGATCTCTGGGTCTGGCGATAGCACTTTTAGCATAGCTTAGCATAGATCATTGAATCCTATTAGACCAGTAGCATCGCGTTCAAAAATGACCAAAGAGTTTCGATAGTTTTCCTATTTAAAACTTGACTCTTCTGTAGTTATATCGTGTACTAAGACCGGCGGAAAATGAAAAGTTGTGATTTTCTAGTCCGATTTTGCTAGGAACTATACTCTCATTCCGGCGTAATAATCAAGGAACTTTGCTGCCGTAACATGGCCGCAGCAGGCGCAGTGATATTACGCAGTGCCTGAAAGTAGTCCCCAGCCAGGTAGTACCTAGTTATAATATAGCTGGGGACTACTTTCAGGCGCTGCGTAATATCACTGCGCCTGCTGCCTAGTCAAAGTTCCTTGATTATTACGCCGGACTGGGAGTATAGTTTTCATTTTCCGCTGGTCTTAGTACACGATATAACTACAGAAGAGTCAAGTTTTAAATAGGAAAACTATCGAAACTCTTTGGTCATTTTTGAACGCGATGCTACTGGTCTAATCGGATTCAATGATCTATGCTAAGCTATGCTAAAAGTGCTATCGCCAGACCCAGAGATCGGCTGAATGGATTCAAAAACGGTAAAACTCAACTTATTAACTCTGGGGGAGTTGGAGAATGAGCCTATTTCCAAAAAAAGTGGAGTGTTCCTTTAAAGGGAGCATTCACCCGAAAAGGAAACTTTTGTTCGACTTGGCAGAAATCAGACTGGTAAAATCATACCAGTAGTCAGCTGCACTAAAGCATTTACAAGTTGAATTTTTGTTTCATTTCCACTGAAAATGATCATTTAAAGTGCATTTAAATGCACTTGATGTTAAATGGCATTGGTTCACATGAGTTGTGAAATTGATCATGATTTGGTTGTATTGTGTGAACGTGATTATCACTGAATGACTACTTATTTTAATATAAATTTGGTCTGTTCCCATTTTGTTGTCTGCAACAAATTTAAATGTATAAAAGTGATTTTATATTAAATGTATGTAAAGTGTCTGCTTTAATGTTTCAAATTACTTTTGAAAAAAAAAGTCAAAATATGTCTGAAATTTTCCATCATCATTCAGTGTACCAGATGTAAAAATGACACAACAACCTACTTATTCTGACCTGTACTTATTAAAGTACACTGTTAAAAAAAAAAAAAAAAAAAAAAAGTTGAGCAAACTTAAATTAAGGCAACCAGCTTCAGCAGATTTTTGAGTTCTCTCAACTTATTTTTAGGAGATTTTTGACTTTGTCTGTATAAACTTAAAACAACAAGTTGAGAAAATTCTAAAATCTGCTGAAGCTGGTTTACTTATTTATTTATTTATTTTTACAATGCTGTAAAAAAATAAAAAGTTGAGAGAACTTGAACGTTTAAGGCAACCAGCTTTAGCAGATTTTTGAGTTTTCACAACTTCTTCTTTTAAGTTTATACAACAAAAAGTTGAGAGAACTCAAAAATCTGCTGAAGCTGGTTGCCTTAATTTAAGTTTGCTCAACTTTTTTTTTTTTTATAGTAATAGAATAAAAGTATATATTTTATACTGTATATAGAATAAAAGGTGATCATACTAAATATTATTTTAAATGATTAAAAACATCTTGCTGACAAGCAGTAGAGTCTTTTAATGTCATATAAGTATGATTTTATGTATAAATATGCTTGACAGTATTTTTGGTTATATGAAGTATTGTTACACTGAAAGACTACATTTAAAGCTCTATTAAACTTTTATTGTTTTGATGCTTGAAAACACCCTTTTTTAGTCTTTGAGCCATTTGCTGTTGTTATGAAAATGTGATTGTCACTGAATAACTATATTTAGTATAAAGGTTGGTCTGTTCTGACTTTTGAAGACTATTATCCTATATAATGTAGTGCATGAGTCATTTGAGCTGATCTGACGCCCTTTTACTGTACATTGCTGCATACTTTTTGAATAATCATCGCAAACTTGTGTCTACCAAGCTGTCTACCGTGTTCCTCCAGGACGTTTGCTTTTTGTAGTGTTACCAGAATAACATGACGGTTTTGATAGTCAAATGACTTGGGGGTTATTATGTGCTGCAAACACAGATCCGTGCATTTGATGATTTGCTGTTTCAGCAGAAAGAAAATGCTATTCAGGCCAGGGAAGGCCTGGTTCCTTCAGTGAGATGATTTTTCAATTAAGTCAGTTTTACTGGCAGCCTGAGCACTGTGAAAGTCTAGCGCTAAAGCCCCATTTCTGGCCTTCCTGTAACTCTGTATGTTTAGAGAAGTGGTTTGGTCGTGCAGCATTGGAAAAACACTACAGGCTTAGTATTAGGACTAGAATAGACTGATATTTACAGAATCTTCCTCAGATGTGTTTCTTTCTTAAACTCAAGTAGCGTCCATATCTTATTGGCCATTTACACCTGTAGTAAGGTGACTATTTGAATGTGGTTTGAATGATCACGTCTGATTGGTTCACCTGAGATGGATGTTAATACCAGGTGTAAACATGGCCTTTGTCCTCATTGGTTTGATTGACAGACCAATGGTTTTGTGAGTTGCAGACCAGCAGTCACAGATGAAAACCTCTTAATGTACTTCAGCTGTTATCTTTCTTTGTCTCATTCTGTCTCTTTGTGTTTTATTTTGTGTATGTGGATGCCTCTCTCCCTGCCTGGTGGAATCTGATCATCTCTTCATCTATTCATCCATCGATCTGTGGAACAACTTGATCTGAATGCTCTCCAAAGTAGCAGTAAGTGTGCATAGTCATTTCAGACACCTCGACAAACTACAAATGGATATGTTGTTCAGCTCCCCAAAAGATCTCTAAAATCTAGAGCCTGTGTTGCTAATTAGCTCAAAATCTAGTATTAGATATTATAATTGGTGTTTTAAGGCTATTACAAACAGTTCAGAGTAAAGTGAAAAAATGGCAGATTAGCTGAATGAAAATGCAGATTCTATATGAAAATTGGTGTAGCTTATGGAATGCAAACTGTACAGAATAACAGCAGAATGCAACTTCACGTTTCTGAAATTAATCGGAGAACAATTCAATCAAATACAAGAGTACAGATTTAAGATTCACTTCCAGATTCGTCCTCAGCTGTTCACTGTCGCTTAGCAAAATGCCACCAAGTTGTAGTTTTATATAACAGCATCAGCAGCAGCTTTGGGCATGTGACCAAAAATGTGAATCCAGTTGGTTGGCTAGTTTTTTTTTCGCAATGCGAGGAGTTTTGAACTCCTCCGTAAAAAAAGTTTTATCATTTTCACAGAATTTGAATGTTTGTCAGTCTGAACAGATGCATTAATAGCTGTTTAATTAAATTAAAATCTAAACATTTGTCTTGCTGTGAAAAGGTCTTTAAGTTGGCAAATGGACCCAAGTCACTTCTAGAGTCCAGATTATCACAAAGACATAGGAGTGGACTCTTTGTTTTTGTTTTGTAAGCATGTACTGTCATATACATGTAAAAATGTAAAAATATACTTCTTAAATGATGTTTTGTCTTGAAAAAAGCCCATGCATTATTATAGCCATGTTTCTATGCTATTATCTGAGTGTCAAAACAATGTTTCTTAAGATTCATGAAGGTGTTAACAGTAACCGTGTGCAGTCGTGACAGATGGCCGCCTACGTGTTTCTCATTTGTAGTGTTTTGTCAGTCACGCCTGCTAAAGCCATTGACCGTGTTTGGTTTTGGTCTACAGCAACAGAAGAACCTTGAGGGCTACGTGGGATTCGCAAATCTCCCCAACCAAGTGTACAGAAAGTCTGTGAAGAGGGGCTTCGAATTCACTCTCATGGTCGTTGGTGAGTATCTTCTGTCCTGTTTATCCCACTGCTGGCCATTGAATTCCTCTCTTTACCTTAAATGAAAGCTCATGTGTCACTTGAGGGCACTGATAACTAAAGCCTGCAATGGTGTTTTTGCAATATCTAATATACCTTTTCTTTATTTTTAAAGTTGTGAGCTTTTTATAGACCATTAAAAGAAATAGTTCACCAAAAAAGAAACTAGTCATCATTTTATTCACCCAAAACCAGTATGACTTCTTCCATGGATCACACAATAAAATGTAATTGCTGGACAGTCCTCTTTCCCTTTCATTGCATAGAGCAGCATGAACAATCTGCTAAGTTTCTTCTTTTATGTTTCACAAAAGCAGGAAAGTATGGAAGCTTTTTTTCTGGTAATTGTGACTTTTTATTTCACAATTCTGCCCATTTTTCTCAGAATTGCATGATATAAACTTACAATTGCAAGTCACAGAGTCAAAATTGCATGATGTAAACACAATTGCAGTTACAAAATTAGAATTGTGAGAAAAAATCTGAATTGCGTGAAAATTGTGAGTTTATATCTTGCAATTCTAACATTATAGCTCACAATTGTCAGTTTATATTTTGCAATTCTGACTTGATAGCTCACAATTGTCAGTTTATATTGCGCAATTTTTGGAGAAAAGTCAGAATTACGAAATGTGAACTTGCAATTGCGAGAAAAAAAACTACTTCTTTTTTAATTCAGTGGCAGAAACAGGTTTCCATAGCACAGTCATATGGGTTGGAATGGCATCAAGCCAAATAAATTATGCCTGAATTGTAATTTTTGAGTAAACTGTCCCTTTAAAAACAAATTGTATTTCTTTTTGAGGTTTGTGACATACGGAAAAGAGCTTGAGTTAAACATTAATGAAAACGGGGTCAGAAATAGAGGGCTGTTGACCCAGCATGCAGCGCTATGTGGATTATATGCGCTCATGTGTCTAGCGGTATACGGTTTCACGCGGGCCGCTTCATGCCAGGTGCTGGCAGCTGTGCGCTGAAATGCATCAGTGATGGATTTCACATGGCAGAACAGAATGAGAGAGCAGGACTTGAAGAAATGAGCATTCAAAACAAATGTGCTTCCCATTCTCCCATGGACCTGGGGTTTTTCCCCTCTTTTGGAATGTGTGTGTGTGTGTGTGTGCGAGCGTGGCCTAGTGAGTGGGAAGTTTCCTGTAATCCCGTTCATTTAGCTTGGCCTGAGGACTCGTATCTACATCCACCTTCAGCTCTTCAGACTTCAAACACAACACAGCCTCAAACCGGCTCTGACGCCCACCTGGGGTCACCTCACAATCCAGAGCCAAAGCTGCGATTCTGACATGTCAGTATTTCAGAATTCCATCTCCATGGGATTTTGGGAGGAGTGCTGGAGAAACTACGCCCTGGAGTTTCTCCCCCTCTGCTGCACGCTGGGCAGGAAACAAGCTTTTAGATGGCAATTTGGTGTACAGCGTGTAATTAGAATCGCATAGTAATTGAAGAAGTGCAGTGCTGTCAAACACTTCCAGCTCTCTCTCTCTCTTTGGATGTTAAAGACCCAGATGTTGTTGTTTAAGAGCGTTCGTCTGTTCTCGGTGGGATGCACACTGGGCTTGTCTATGGTTTCAGACCTGTCTGATGACTGATAGTAGGATAGAGTCATGAGGCTGGTTAAAGTCAATATTTACCAGTGATTAACCAGCTTCTTGTAAGGCTTGGCCTTGATCTTGGCTGGTGTAGAGGCATTTAAGTCTGTTCTTCTTTCTTTTCCCTTTTTTAGATTTGTTTATTATCAGTGTTAAGGATTATTGGCTTTAAGCTTTACTTGCTGAAAAATGATGGTTTGTCTTCCACATTTAATGGTTTTTACAGTGGATGTACAGCAATGTACTAATAATCCTTAAATGTTTTGGATATCATTTCACATTTAGGTGTGATAGCCGTTTCTGTGTTTTTATTTTACAAACTTAAAACTTATTTTTAACTTAACATGTTTTAAAAAACACCAAATTGACTTTTATTGCACTCAATCAGTAAACAGGCTGCAATATTTGACATCTATTTGCATACTGAATTATGATTGGTCTTCTGTTATTCGTCTATTTGCGTACCAAACTATAATTGGTCTTCTGAAGTGCATACTGAACTGCAAACACTTTTTACAGTGTCTTTGTTATACGTTACATGTAGTTATTCTGGTAATAACAGTAATTATGCATAATTACGTACAAATAACCCTAAACCAATTACTCTATTCCTAATTAATAATTACACTGTTACATGATCACTTTAAAATAAAGTGTATTGTATGTGCTTCATGTGCAAAAAAAAGAAAAAGTGAAGTCTTTATTCATAAAATATCATCACTTCTGCATACTGTAGCTCTCTTAATTTAAATTTTTTGGTGAACTATACCTTTAAATTGTTCATTCTCATAGGCAGGTCTTCTTTCCTGCATCTGCTTTTATCCATGCCAGTGAAAGTTCTTTGGAAGTTCGTAGTAAACTCTGTCCCTCCCAGCGCAGTCCCGAGCTTTTCCTGCTTCCCAGTCCCCCCGCCCCCCTGCCCCTGTCATGCGATGGGGAGTTCCTCTGGAACAAACCCCCCTGGTTTACACAGCTGTGGGATATTTCCTTTAAAGGAAGCGAGCCGGACCCTCGCCGGTCCGCCTGTTGGGTTTTGGACTGAGCTGCTCCAGTGGCAGGACTCTCACCTCGCTCTGCTCCGGCTTTCCATAACACCCAGCGCCTCTTGTTTAGATTTCCCCCGATTGCAGTAGTTTGGACTTACTGTAGTGTTTGAGGAGTGTGTTCAGTAATGGTTAATGTTGTGAAAAACAGATGGTTAGATGGATGCATGTTGTGTGTTGTTTTTCATCTGCTCAGGGCAGGCCTGTAAGGATTTGACACAGCACAAACAGTGTTTCGTAATGCACAGAGATAGGGCGGGTTACAGATACCGCAGTTTTGCATTTTTGGGTGGCTGACAGGAAAGCCCTGATCTGTCATCATTCTTGAGGCAGAGTTCAATAAAGGACTCTGTAATTAGCTTTGGTGTTAAAATGGTAAGCCTTCTGCTCATAGTCACCTTTCTGTTCATCTATCAATGTCTCTTTCTTTTTCCTCAATGCTAAACTCAGCACACACACTCTGATATGCGTGGAGTGATTCAGAGCATAACTACTTAAAGGAAAAGTTCACCCAAAAATCTCATGTTGTTCCAAACCTGTATAGCTTTCTTCCTATATAAAACCAGAATTGACTTTTTTGCCAAATCTGTCCGTGGCAAGTAAACAGAGTAAACTGACCAACCATAAGCAGTATTTCACAATATTTACACTATTATTTAGCTGTTTTTTTTCTTGCATATTTGTAGACAACATAGATCTATTGTTTCAGTCACAAAAAGTGAAACCACACCTTTCATAATTGTGTTGTCTTGTGGTTCCTCATATTTTCATTTTAATGGCTTAATATTTCACATATGCTTCATTAGATAAGAAAAAAAGATTAAAATCATATACGGTATGTACTTGTAGTGGTCATTTTTAAGCTGAAAAGCCAAATTAAGTTTTCTTGATTAGTAGACACTGATTTGCACACATTATTATTAACATTCTTAACCTAAACCAGGTTTGTTCACACAGAGAACGAGAATATACAGTATAAAGATAACTATTAGCGTCCACGCCAACAGAAGATACAGTAATGTTCTATTTACTAAAAACATTTTTTGTTGTTTTCTTATAAAAGTTGGATGGATTCTGAGTGGCTATCAATATATATTTTTTTATTGTTAATTAGCTAAAAAACGTTCTGAAATGATTCCAACAATATTGTTAGGATTATAGCTGTAGTGTGTACCATTTTCTGTGATTGACTACATTGCTCAGTGCTTCAAAAACATGTTGTAAATGGAAACATTCGTCACTCTTGAGTCTTGACTGAGCGTATATGGGAATGTATGAAAGCAGCCTCCTATCAGCGAGTATCAGATCAATCCGCACCGGTACTATAGAAAGGTTGGTGTTATGTTTTTAAAATTTAAGTACCGACTTGATGCTGAATTACTGGTAATTATGACGCCACTTGTCCTTGGTGTAATTGATCATTAAGTACACACCCTCATGTCATCCCAAACCCTTCTTATTTTTGTTTTCTTTCCGCACAAAAAGTATTCTCGTAGCTTCATAAGATTACGGTTGAACCACTGATGTCATATGGACTATTTTAATGATGTCCTTACTACCTTTCTGGGCCTTGAACCTTTCAGTTGCATTGTTGTCAATGGAGAGTCAGAAAGCTCTCGGATTTCATAAAAAAATATCTTAATTTGTGTTCTGAAGATGAACGAAGGTCTTACGGGTTTGGAACAACATGAGGGTGAGTAATTAATAACAGAATTTTAATTTTTTGTGTGAACTATCCCTTTAAAGCCGTGGTCACTATTATTATTATTATTATTTTTTTCGGACACTGCAACTGCCATGATGACATCACACTCTGCTGAGTCTTTTTTAAAAACATAAATTCAACATATGACAACCATTCCAACATATAACAACTACCATCTATTTGCATACTGAATTATGATTGGTCTTTCTTACATTTGCATACCGAACTATAATTGGTCTTCTGAATTGCATACTAAATTTTAATTGGTTTGTGCCATAATCATATTTGCATACTGAATCGCGATTGGTCTTCTGTCCTACATAACTATAAATTCAAAATGCAAAATTATACAGTTGAGAAGATTCTTGACATTTGTTCATTTTGAATCTTGGGTGGAACTCCGAAGCAGCAGCAGAATATTCACATTGGTCCTTTCTATACAATGAAAGTGAACAGTAATGGATGCTGTGGAGCTGCAAAAAGGATAAAGAAGAACCATTAAAGCAGTTCATACAACTCATGGGTGCAGTTCTTGAAACTTGTTTGTGCTTGCACAAAATACAAAACAAGACAGACATGACGTTATCATTGCAGCAGCATTTTTATTTTTTGTATCGCATTATATCACTGTATGGATATAATCTACTTTGTGTTCCACTGTAGAAAAAAAATCATAAATTTTTGGAGTGACATTTATCCCTTTAAAGCATTCGTACTAAATGAGTTTCCTCAAACAGCTGCAAGTTACGAGACCATAAAAACTCCTGCAAGCTACGATTCCACAAGATCTTCTGCTTTTTATGTGAATTTCTTCCAGCAGGGAAATTCTTCACTCTGACAGGCCTGTATTCAGTATCATATGTCTCCCAGCAGTAACTCCACCATCGTGGCTGTTTTTCTGGTCTCTCCGCTGCGCTGGTTTCACTCCAGAGAACGGCAGAAGTGCATCCCAGTGCCTGCTTCGCTCCTCCACTCGCTGCCTGCTTTTGTTGTTTGCCTAATTCATAATGACATTTTAAAGAAGACCGTATTTCACTTGCTGTTTTCACAAGACCACTGGCCTGTTTCAAAAACCACATTCAGCAAGCAAAATAAATCCTGTAGGGCTTTTCTTCATTCTGCTCAATGATAGCAATTGCTTTTGCATCTCTCCAGGCAATAAGTGGAAGACGTTTCTGTTGCGATGGTGAGGTCACTGTTGTTCTGCCCTTCTGGAAACAGTTAGGATTTGAAAGAAGCTTTTCTTTGTTTGAAGGTTCTCTCCCGTGTTTTACGTGCTGTGGAAGTGGCGCAGGGTTGGGCACTTGTTAAAGGTCAGCAGAGAAGCCCAGCGTTGCTCTGTGCCAACATGCACCCAGTTTCCTTCACACTGTCCTCTTTGTTTCCAAGCCTTACAGGAACCACGTTGCCATGCATCCAGCTGATGAATAGCTCTCGGATGCTTGAGGGAATTGTTCTGTGAAAAAGTCACTTGTTGTTGGAGACTTATGCATTGTGGTGAAGAAGCGTGTGGAAATCAAATGTCAGCAATATATTTGTTTAACAGAGTGGATAAGTTACCTTTTTTAGCACATTAAGAAAATTTTGGGTCTTCAGTAAAGGTAGTCGACACAGTGCTGGTGGTGTAGATGCTAAGGTGGTTTTGGGGTTGCTAAGGCATTTCAAGGTAAATGCTAAATATTCAGAAGAAATATTCATATATTTTAAGTTTGTGCACATAAGATTGGTCTGCTGATTTGTCCAGTTTTCCAATCACATGATCTGTTGAGGAAAAGTCACAATATTTTTTTTGTAAATTAAGGAATTTATATGGGTAATATAAATATGGTTCCTTGTTGGATTAAAAAATTTTTTTTTTTTTTTTTAATGCGCATTTTTAAGATTTTATGCACATCTTGGCATTTTCATCCAGCATGTATTTATTTAGTTTTTAATGTGATAACTCAAAATTACTATTAGCCACTATTTTCAACATTGATAATAATCAGAAAGGTTTCTTGAGCAGCAAATCAGCATGTTAGACTGATTTCTGAAGGATCATGTGACACTGAAGACTGGAGTAATTATGTTTCAAATTCAGCTTTGATCACAGGAATAAATTATAAACTGTGCTGGACGACTTGCATTCTAAAGTTGAGCACTTAGAGTCAAGGGTTAAAGGTTAAGTATGACCAGTTGTGAAATTGATGCTTGTCTTGGCAAACTAATAAAGTTTATAATGTCTTGTGAACATCATCTTTGTCTTGGTTCTCGGCAAGCCCTCTGGTTCTTCTCCTGGTTTGTACTTTATCATATAGTCTGAGTTTCAGACTGTTTAGATTTCCCTCCATCTATCCAGCTAAATAGTTGTATTCTCTTGTGGTTAATGGAATTCCACAAATTTCTGATGCCGTTTGCATTTTCCCAGACTCCTCGCAGGCAGGGAACGACCCCATATAAGTTAATGTCAGAGTTGATCACATTATGTCACTCCTCCAGACTGGTTTCCTGTTTTTAGAGTTAAGTTGAAAAACTGCAGCATCTCAGGCTTTCCAAGTGTTGAATTTGGTAGATTTGTAATGCTGGGCCTTATAGGGGCCTATGATTTCAGTGAAACGTGGACAGAATAATTGAATCCAGTAAAATTGTTGTATAATTAGCCACAATTAACCAATCAAAAGTAGGGCTGTTTATAATCAAACCTCTGTTTTGCAGCACTTATATTGACTTAAAGCTGCAGTCCGTAAGTTTTGCTTCTTTGTCGCCATCAATGTTTGAAAACCTGGAATTGCAAGCTGCTTGCGGAATTATCTCACTTGCGTGGGTTTTGAGTTGGCATGGCTTCAGCGCGGATGAATCTAATGTTTTGAGGTGAATGTGTGGCTGTCAGTCACCGCACCGGTGTGAATGTTTACTGCACATCGCAATCACAGATTCTAGCCTATGTCTTGGAATATATGACCCAAATAAGAATTTTCACTGTATATTGCCATCTGAACAAGTAAGTAACAAGTCTGCCACATTTGTTCTGACCAACTGAGGAAAAAATCATTACCAAAAATCGCGCTACCAGGGGTGATTTAATCTAAAGATCAGTTAGCTCATATCACATCAAACCGTGCAAAGTATTATTATTGTTATACTTTATTCTCAAATTATTAATGTTAACAACATCAGCATTGCGTGATTGAGTATAGTGTGTTTTAGCTTGTAGATTTCAATTTCTGTACAGTCTAATATCTAATTGTCATGCCATTCGAATTTCATATTAAGAAATTCTTTTAACTAGGGCTGCAACGATTAGTCGACATTATAAAAAAATTGTTTTTGTTGTCGAGTAGTCGTTTGATCTCATATGACTTAATGTAAGAGCCTGCAATGCTGTGGTTTGACCAGTGTGGCGCTGTAGTGCAAGACTGTAGTTCAGCCCTCCTAGATACAATTCAAGAGAAGACACACACAGCACTTCAGAGAAAATGCATCCGAGCTTGAGTGGCGTTTGGATGAATATGTAAATATATATTGCGCACTTTCCTCTCAGTAACGAAATAAACACAACAAAAACTGACAGTAGTGTGAAAGCAGCAGTTAAAAATGCATCTGATTACAACGATGTGGATGTTTGCATGAGCTCTGCTTTTCAGTAATGTAACATTACTCCAGTAAAGTCAGGTCACATCATGTTTATTTATATAGTACTTTATGCAATAGATAGTCTTAGTCTTAGTCTTAATTCAAGCAGCTTTATGGAATTAAAAACCAGAGTCAGGGTCGCTTTCAGTTAGAATTACAACTTGATTTTCTGTTATAAAGCTGCTCTCCTGTGTGGAGCTAGCTAATGATAAAATATTTGTATTAGTGGGGAAAAAAAATAATAATTTCATTAAAGTGACAGATTGGTTTACAGAGATCAAAGCTTGATCTAGCTAAGGACTGTTTTGGTTATCATAACCCTATAAGGTATTTTAAGACATTATGTTGTGAATAAAATAGTTTATCCAAAGTGTCTTATCACTTACCTTTATTTTGTGTCTTATCTATATGACTTACAAAAGGAGATGTTAGGCAGAATGTGCAAGATGTGTCATTCAGTTACTTTTTCATGTAGCTAATTAAATGTTGAGAGAGTGTCTCTGTCTGTCATCTCATTTTGTGTGAAGTATTGTTCATTCTTAGTTCATGTTAACTAATGAACCTTATTGTAAAGTGTTACCAATTAATTGTATAATAATTGTAATTACATAATATGCTTTTCTAAAGCTGAAGTGACCTTTATTTATGTTAGAATATGTATAACTTAATATTTTAACTAATTGCAAAAGCTGAATAATCAATCATTGAAATAATCGACGATTAGTTGATTAATCGTTCTAATAATTGTTGGATTAATCGATTATCAAAATAATCGTTCGTTGCAGCCCTACTTTTAACCCAAAAAGCAAATTATTCTCTCTTCGAACTGGTTTTCTTTAAAATACAAATCTTGTGTAATCCCAGGCTATCTGTAAACAGAAGCACATTTAAAACTGAAATATAATTTAATTTCATTCACATGCGTTTCATAAACGCATAATCCTTTCTGGATTACAATCCACCATCAAAATGATACATTTAATTATTCTAGCTGCTGTGAGAAATGGCTATAAATGATCCGTCACCTGCAGGATCCTCACATACGATAGCATACTAGCCGGGACAACTTCTTTATGTGTTCAGACGTGACGTAATGACGCAGTGCCATGCTCAAATTTCCCACGAAAACCTACCCTTACCACTCAAGTTAGATAACATTATTATAAGCTAACCGTTGTGAATCAGGCTAAAGTAAGGCGGTAGTTTTGAACACTGGCTGGTTATGTACTTGCTCAAATATTGATTTGTTACGGACTGCAGCTTTAATTTGGTTTAATGTAAAGGGATTTTTTTTTTTTTTTTACATTTTAAAAGATTATTTAGTTGTTAAAGTTTTATGAATTCATTTGATTACCACAATTTTTTTATAAAATCCAGAAGAATTAAAGCAGATATTGGAGATGGGGAAAAAAGGCCCGAAAAATGAAAATTACCCCATGATTTACTCGCCCTCAAGCCATCCTAGGTGTATATGACGTTCTAATTTCAAATGAATACAATCAGTGTTATATTAAAAAAATGTCCTGGCTCTTCAAGCTTTATAATGGCAGTGAATTATAAATTCACAGAATTATAAATTCTGTGGTTGAGACTTTGAAGCTCAAAAAAGTGCATCCATCTATCATAAAAAGTTGCTCCACATGGCTCTGGGAGTTAATAAAGGACTTCTGAAGTGAATCGATGCATTTGTGTAAAAAAAAAAAATCCATATATAAAACTTTTTTTAACCGTAATCTCTAGCCTCCGCTAACTGTGGTACAAGCGTTCACAAGAGAGTGGTGTTGGACATCTTGAAAGTGACGTGACGTGATGTGACCCATACTCGGAATTCGTGCTCTGCATTTAACCCATCCAAAGTGCGCACACACAGCAATGAACACGCACACCGTGAGCACACACCAGGAGTAGTGGGCAGCCATTTATGCTGCGGCGCCCGGGGAGCAGTTGGGGGTTCGGTGCCTTGCTCAAGGGCACCACCAGTTGTGGTATTGAGGGTGGAGAGAGCGCTGTATATTTACTCCCCCACCAACAATTCCTGCTGGCCCGAGACTCGAACTCACAACCTTTGGATTACGAGTCCGACTTCCCATTTGCTAGTCTCAGGAAAACCAAGTTTTGTTTACAGCAGAGGAAAACCTTTTGGTTTATATAGAAATCATCCGACATGTTTCTTTACAAATCTTAGTTTTGTACTTCTAATTTGTGACCAGAGTTTTGTTTTGCTCTCTCCTCTGCGCTTTGCGTTTGTCACTAATTACCGGAGCTTACGCTATGCTGACGTCCTACGTCATCCGCTGAACGCCACTCTCTCGCGAGCGCATATCTCTCGACACCCATTCACTGCCATTATAAAGCTAGAAGAGCCAGCACATTTTTTAATATAACTTTGATTGTATGCGTAAGAAAGCCATATACACCTAGGATGGCTTGATGGTGAGTAAATCATGAGGTAGTTTTCACTTTTGGGTGAACTGTCCCTTTAAAACTTGCACTATTAAAATGGAATTCAGAAAATATTAAAATGGGAAACACAAAATTTGGTTGGGAAATTAAATAAAACAGAATCTGGGAAAAAATAAAACCCATTTCATTGGACCTTAGCAGGCACCACAAGTTACCCAAAATGTTTAATGAACAGACAGGCAAGTGGAGTCAGTGTGAATGATGGCTGTTCAGATTTTGTGGAAATATTAAGACTCAAATTCGAGACAGTCATTGTTCACCATCCAACAGAAGTGATGAGTGAGTCACGTCCTGAAATCTCTGACGTAACCTTTCATTCTCTGTCCTGCAGGAGAATCAGGTTTGGGGAAGTCTACACTCATCAACTCCCTGTTCCTGACAGACTTGTATTCTCCAGAGTATCCCGGACCCTCTCACAGAATCAAGAAAACCGTTCAGGTAAGATCAGGCTGGATCTTTTCCTGCCTTTACCATAAGATCACTACTCTGACATCACTCTGATTCCCTCTGCAAAAACCCAGTAGGGTTTTCATTGGTTTTAGGATTAGTGTAGAAAATAAGCTCTGTGACTAACGAAAGTTTGATTCGTACACAGAGGAACACAACTTTATGGATTTTGATGCCTAAATACAATCACCAGAAGTAAAAAGCTAAAAGTAGGCTATAAACGAAGTACACCACGGTCACATGACTTCAGCATCACTACAATTAAGCTTCAGACAAGTCTTTCATTCTTTAAAAAGATTTTCCCTGATAATGAGGCTGTGAAAGCAACCAGTGAGTAGATGAGTTTAGGCATTTAACCAAAAACGCATTAAAAAAAAGCCATTAACCTCAGGAGGATAGAACTGAAAGTGCTAAAATGCAACTGGTTTATGGGTTTTGACCTCCAAAAGTACGTCATTCCTGCAGCACTCTGTGTTTCTCGCAGCTGGATCACATATGCTTCAGTCTGTCTTCTGTAGGGTCCAATCTCTTGCCAAATCAGCAGTATTCTGGCATCGGCTTAAATATCAGACTTTTTCTTAGTAGCTCATGGTAAAGATGGCTTCCCATTTCTCTGTGACGTGGCCTGCAGCTGTGAATCAAATGAGCATTAGAACTGGATTTGACAGGCGATGTCGATCACTGTCAAGCACAGGTGTGGCCCATCATCCCTCACTGGCTTTTGTGGTATGCGGTTCGTCAGCTATTGTAAAGAATGCAGTGATCGCAGCACCACGCTGAAACACACATTTGAGGTGTTTTTGCGGTCACTAAGACATGATCCAGGTCTTAGGGGTTGTGTGGACCACTTTCATGAGGTACTTTCTTATCTTAGACACTGTAGATTGGTACAGCTGTGTGAAACGCCGTACAAAAGCTATCTTGATTGAGATGAGTGTGATACATTACATAACTGTGCAATCATATGACTGTCATGGACAGAGATGTGTTTGCACATGATGTACTGAAATCCTTTGCAATCCAACAGAAATCAGTTCATCTAGTTTTAGATGTTTAGGCAGCTAACGGTCTCAAATGCCTTGGGGATAAACGAAGGCTGCACGATTTGAGGAAAAAGCCTAATTTTTTTTTTTTTTTTTTTTTTTTAAATGTAATTAGAAAAAATACTCCAGGCTTGTTGTGCTTTTTTTGTAAGGCTACACAATTTGGCCACAATTTTGTGGTTATATATCTATATGGCCATAAAAATAAAATAAATATTAAGAAATAAAATAAGGAGTTACTTTTGTAATATTTCACTGTAAAATAAATAAAACATCATTTATAATACTGTGTATATATGCACAATTTGACCACTATTTTGTTGTCATATATCAATATGGCTGTAAAATCAATCAAAAAGAAATTACTATTGTAAACTTATTAATTAATATACAAGAATATCTAATAATAATTTAATAATAGTAACAATAATAATGTTATTTTACATTACAACTAAAATGACCATATCTATAGGGGTGAAGAAACACTACATACATGTTATATATATTTAATATTTTTTTTTATTTAATAATCACAGTAAGCCATATTGAAGTTTTGGTTTTATTTCAATTAATCATGCAGCCTTTGGCTAAACACAGTGATCTCTAATCGTAATGCTTCTGTTGAGCTTGATAATGTCTGTGCTGATAGATCTGATCTTTCATTTGGTATTTTAGTAAAAGCAGGTCAGTTTTGATATCGTGTTGCCCTTGTCTCATATCAGGTGAAGGATCAGATTTATGTGTGGATTAATCTCAGAGAAACATGATTTTCAGTGATGAGATGCCCTGGTCACTGCGGCCACACATCTGATGAGCTGAACATACCAACTGAATAACATGATGAATAACAATAGATGTAAACAGCGAGATGCAACTGTTGTTAATTACTGTCACACATCAGTGCATCTGCCATATTGGAAAGGTCAAAATCTGCCCATAAACGCATACAAATGAATTGACAGTCTGTTATTAACACGCATTATCTGAATTCTCTAACTAACACCCACTTATAAAAGTGGTAACCATGGCAACCATCTTACGGTCTGATCACTGAATGTGCAGATTGATGCCGCTCTGAAGATAAAACAATAACTACAATACATAACAGAAATCATTTGCATCCTTTAAACTGGCAATAAAACGTTTACTAAGCCGCATCGCTTCAATCCCACTATACATTTACCCAACTATTATCAAAAGTATTTCTAAATAAATACAACAAAACATTTTCTTGTGACCTTACGTGAAGTATTATGATAAAACGCATTATGAAGAAGAATTGGACCTGTTCTGCAGCTGTATTAGAGCTAACATTAGCATCATGCTACATAAAACAGTTTATGAGATTAATAGTACACTTTTACTCAGAACTCACTTCAAACCACCATCTAGTGTTTGTAATAACTTCCTTTTGCGATCACATGTGGAATTTGGTCGTTTACTGTTGTTAAAATATGCTATTTATAGCCTTTTATATCGCTGCACAAATTAGCATTTCAGACGTACACATTCATTTAAAAAAAATCACATACAGACCATATCTATCATAATCGTGTGTTTATTATCTTATATAATCTATAGTGTCTGTTGTCCTGTTTATTTCTGCTGTGTAAAAGCCTTAACATGTGTTCTGCTGAAACTCACGTTGTTTGTGATGTTACCGCCTCTCCGTTCTTAAGTTGTCAGGGATACATTCCAAGTATAATACACACTAGTAAAAGGATCTTTTAATTTTTATTTGTCTATATACACTTTGGGCGGCTGTGGCACGTTATAAAAGTAGCCCAAAAAACCGCAACCCACGGCTCTGTAATTTTTCCCGCGACTGTATTTTCAAAGTAGCCCACTTGTGCCGATACCCTGGCAACACTGGTGCTGTCCCCTCATCACACAATGATAGATGACCTTCCGCTCTGCGATGACTGGAAGAAGTTGTGGTCAAACCTTATCAAACGATTAATCTGCGTTAAAAAAATATTAACGCGTACATTTTTTTTTTATTAATCGCATGCGTTAACGCGTTAACATTGACACCCCTATAAAATTTGAGTGAGTATTCATATCTCTGCTGTTAACCGTGTGAAATGAGTTTACGTGCTGATGAAATACCAGTGTAAGAATCTGAAGCCTCTGCTGTCAGATCAGTCTGATCGTATCTCTGGTCTCTGTTCTGTCCTGAACAGTTACAATGAACGTGTGTGTGTGGTTGTTGCCTCAGAGAATTCTGGGAAGTGAGTCAGAGAATCAGAATGCTACAATGTGATGTGTGCCTGAGGAGGAGGAAGAGAAGCTTCATCGCTGACGTTTCTCACAGTGTTGCGTCAGTCTTGTCAAAATGAAGAGCTCAGAATCTGTGTTTGTGTGTGTATGTGTAATGGCTGTGATTATGATACGGGGCATGGCACACGCTAACCACCCAATCTGTGGTCTGGCACCAGTGTCCTGACTATTTTAGGCCTGTGTGTGTAGGGAAGTGCTCATTGAGAGTAGTTATGTCGTTTATGTAAAGTGTTGGCAGTGCTCTAACTGGATATGTGTGCCATTGAAACCTGAATCTGTTGTGACAGGTTAAAAGAGGAGTGTGAGTTTGTCTGTTCAATCCCTCAATACAGCAATTTGTCTGTTTGTATTAAACTCAAGTAGTCTGTTAATACTGCTAATCGTCAGTGAGTGAACATGTCTTTGGCAGCACTTGGAATGAAATACTAGTACTAAATGAAGCAGTACAGACTTGTGCGGTCAGATATATGAGTGTGCTCAGAGCTGAGGCTTCGGCAGAGAAGCGATCTGTCCAGACCATCATGAACCGAGAGTCCTCACTGATATCAGACTCTGAGGAGACATGTTCGAAGGAGCAGTGAAGCTTGATCATCTCTCTTTGAGTCTGACTCCTGTGGTCAGTTGTCTCAGATCTCAGAAGTTTGTCTTTATACCAAGCACATGACCATTACATTTAAAATAAGTATTATACCATCCACATTTAATTTCTTAATACATGTCTTTGGTCTTATTGTGACTCATCAGTGCATGTGATGCTAAAGAATATCTTTAAAATGTAGTAATTTTTCTAGAAACTTTGCTGTTGATATAACCAAGACTTGCATTCAGTTTTCCCCTCACTCTCTTGTAATATGTGCATACATTTTGAAGCATTATGGCAGTGTTATTAAAGTTTTGTTTTATTATATACATTTATTTTTATGTTTTCAATGTTTTTATTTTTTTATTCTATTATTATTATTTTTATTTATTTTTTTGTTGGTGGTGTTTTTTTCAACTTTCCAGAGTTTTCAGTTTTTATTTTATTTTTTATTTTATTTTTGTTAATATATTTTAATTAATTAATTAATTAATTTGTTTATTTCTTTATTTAGGCTGCTAAAGTTAAGTGATCTACAGTTGGCATGAAATGAAAATGCATGTTATTAAACTTATTGCAGCAATTCATCCTTTTTTTTTTTTAATCAAATTATAATGCCTGTCACCTCAATCTCACATTCATTGGCCTCAAATCCAATCAACAACTGATGCATAGAACCAAGTCCCTCTCTTACCTGTCTTTTTTTTTTATTATTTTAAATGTACTTTTTTTGTTGTTTATTTATAATTTTTCTATACACAGTTATACTCGAATGCATGTCTAAACCACACGTTTTACTTTATGAATAACTTAATTAGGGCTAGTGCTGATGATGCTCTGAAGTTGCTTGGTTCCAGCTGCCGTTTCTGACAACAAAACATCTTCTAGTTGCTCGAGATGTCTAACCAGACCATCTCACCTCCTCAGCGGCCTGCATCAGGTCAGGTGAGAAGACGACAGCCCACGCCAGCTGCTTTGTGGCTGAGCAACTACTGTCACTTTTTCCATCAAAACAGGAAGTACAAAGATCAATCAAAAGCAGCAGTTTGGTTTTTCTACTCCACCTGTAGTTCACTCACAGGTGGAATTTCAGATGGTTATAAAGCCAATCAAGATGTTCTCATGGTTTATACACATTTGCTGAGTGATTACACTGGTGTGGTGTAATTATCAGGATGATATCATTGATGTGGAATTGTTTGGTAATACCGAAGATACGGGATGGGTTATCACACCCCCTCATTACCTCAGATCATTCTTTCTGCATTTGTTGTTCCAGCACCATTGAAGCAACTGCCTGAAACAACAGCCTGAAATGATGATAAAACAACAGGTTATCATCGGACAAAATCACAACACGTGTGTCAAACAAAAACACTGAGATGTGTCATTAATATCCTAACGAATAATACACCAAACTAGTTCAAACTGACCTATCCCTATTGATTATTACAATAAACAGATGTAGCTGAAAAAATAAATAAATATGTGTGTGTGTGTGTGTGTGTATATATATATATATATATATATATATATATATATATATATATATATATATATATATATATATATATATATATATATATATATATATATATATATATATATATATATATATATATATATATATTAGGGGTGGAACGGTACACAGATTTCACGGTTCGGTACATACCTTGGTTCGGGGGTCACGGCTCGATACGATTTTGGTACAACAGGGGAAAAAACAAATCTATGCTCTGTTTCTTTTCAATTATTTTGAACAGACAGTAGTGCAAATTACAATTTTTTTTTTTTTTTTAGATGTGAAAATACTAAATATTATTACATTTTGTTATTTTTATATATATATATATATATATATATATATATATATATATATATATATATATATATATATATATATATATATATATATATATATATATATATATATATAATCTGCAGTGCATATATACATACAAGGAATAAATTCTTGAAATATAATTGATTTAGTTTACAGATAAACAAGGGGGGAAAACAGTGCGACACGTAACGTAGCCTATATATGCTGAGTTTCAGTTCATTTTTGTGACACGCTTAATTTGTTCACAGAAAGGAAACATCAGCGGATTCAGCACGCGCGCCTCTGTGTCACCGTTGGAACGTGACTGAAGTACAACGCCTATCATTTATATAATAAATAATAGTTTAGCATTCAAATACGTTACATCGCAAATATGGAAATATTATGGAATATTTGGATTTGTGCCGAATGAGAGAGGTAGGATACACGAGCACAAAGCTCCATTTCGCAAACAGTTGAGTGCGCAAGCCGATTAGTTGGTGCAACCCCTAATATGTATACTGTATGTATGTATATATAATTTTTTTTTTTTTTTGCCAAACTTTTCTTAACGTTTGGACTTTTTCTTTTTAGTTTTAAGAAATTACACAGTTCTGGTTCCAGTTTCACTTAACAATTTTGGATCCTTATCTATTTAGTAATTTTTAAAAGGAGAAAATGGATGATTTTGGACCCCCTTAATTTTAGATGTCAGCAATTAACTACAAATTAGAACTAAACAGATTTATCTGTTTACATGTAACTTTGCATTTAGTTGTTTCCCTGTATGTAAAACTGCATATACACATGAAAAGGTGTGTTTGCACAGACATTTAATCTCAAGAAACAATCACATACATGCTAATTTTTCGAGTCATGTGCTAAGTCACAGTTTTGATAATTGAAAGTTTTATTTTTGATATTTCTGTTTGGAAAGGCCTGAAAGTCATGAAAATGAGTTAACCATAATGTATAGATTTATTTGGTGCATTTTTTTTCTCTAGCTTTTCTTTAATGGTTCATAAGCTAGTGCAATCTATATACATCTGTATCATCAAGATTTTTTATCTAGTGATCTAAACGCCTGGACATTTTAGTTTTGGTTTTAGTTTTTTAGGGCTAAAAGTCAAGCAAAAGTTAATAAAGCCCAAGTTTGGCATGAAATTATATTTCACCCATGTCTATTTTCTAAATTCATGCTGTTGGTCTTATTGTGAACGATTCATCCATAACTTCATTGTTTTTTTTTTTAACACAACAAACAGGTGTAGTTTAACAACACCGTGCTTGTTTACTAGTGATGTTTACAAAGGAAATTTGAGCAGATGTTTCTGAACAATGGTGATTTTAAGAAATTTCACAGTTCTGGTTCCAATTTCACCAATTCTGCTTGCTTTTAGTAGTTTTAAGAAAGAGAAAATTGATAACTTTGGAATTCTAAATTTCAAATGTCAAAAATGACAATGAATTAGAAATAAATCAATCAATTTCTTAAAGAAAAAACAAAAACAGATTTATTATATATTATTTATGTATTATAATTAGCAGCTTTGCAGTCTTTATCTCAACCCACACTTTGGGTTTAGTTTTTATTCCCTTATGTCATGTGCCACGTCAGTAATATACACATGAAGAAGAGGTGTCTTTGCAAAGACTTTTAATCTCAAGAAACAATCACATGCTCGCTAGTTGTTTGTTAAGTCACATGCACATTCTGAAATATTGCTGATTATTTATTTATTGCATTGCTGTTTGGAAATCATCATGTAACATTGTGAATATTTAGAACTAGTACCTTTCATTTTTTTCATTTGTCCGTAATGGTTCATCAGGTGTGCAATCTATATAAAATGATTGAGAGTCTTTATCTAAACAGCTGGAAAAGTGGTACTTGTGCAGTTTTGAAGGTATATTTTTAGGTCTAGCTGCTTTCTGGAGCTGCTGTCTCGGGTGTTGTTCAAGGCTGGCAGGTCTGCAGACGGGTGACACTCACAGGGGAGATAAAAAGCACACACAGGAAGTCTTAT
Organism: Onychostoma macrolepis; assembly: GCF_012432095.1. Classification (NCBI taxonomy): domain Eukaryota; kingdom Metazoa; phylum Chordata; class Actinopteri; order Cypriniformes; family Cyprinidae; genus Onychostoma; species Onychostoma macrolepis. The sequence goes on from NC_081173.1 coordinate 6,317,857, forward strand.
GAGGAAGTACATTTGACTGTGCTAGTCTTGCGGTTTTTTGGCAAAGGCAGGTTATGACAAGGTGAATATCAATTTATATTCTTTTTCCCTTTCCAAACATTGTCACAGTCTCGTGAATAAACGGTTGAGGTCTTCACAAAAGGATCATTAAAACAGCAGCTCATGCTTGAATAGACATCCCAGCACCAGAGTTTCTCTGTCAGACGTTCCTCAGTGTCAAACCCAGCCAAATGTTTTTCAGTTGTTGCCTGCAACGCGTGTCTCTTCACTTATCTATATGCGGAGGAATCGGAGGGCTGGAGAGGAAACGCTGTCTTTCTGGTTTCTCAGCATAGCTGGATAACAGCGCTGCTCCATCATCTACATGTCACTGCATGCTTCCATATCATATAGGACCCGTTTCACTCCATGATCAACACTTTCAAATTCATTACAACCAATCCTACATATTACCAAAATGTTGCGTCTACAGGCTGAGCACAGGAATGTGAGCGATCCTTTCTAAAGGGTGTGGAAGGAAAGTGAGAATAGAGCAGATTGAATTTCCTGAAGCTCAACTGGACCCGTCTGTCTGAAAGTCTCAGTGGTCAACAAATGCCAAACTGCATTGCAGCAAAGCTTTTGGTCACCCTTTTGTTCAAACTAGCTTGAACCAAATTCAAGACCACAGCTTGCCTTGGTTACTTCAGTGCCTATGTTTACGTGAGCCTTAGTGCTCTTTTTTGTTCTATTGATTAGATATAACATGTTTTGTTTAGCTGTTCACATTATTTTTTAAATGTGGCCAATATCAGTTGAGTGTGAACTGATTGAGGACTAGTATGTGCAAAAAACATAATAAATAGGCACACAGCATGCTGTTATATGGAAGTAAAGATGAAGGCCACTGAAGGCAACTTTACTGATTCATTGTGGTTTGTGCTATTCACAGTTATTTAAAAAAAAAAAAAAATGATGATTTTTAAAAAAATATCTTTTGAATTTCTTTCAAAGATTCAATGCTATGAACTTCACTCTTTACAAAAATGAAGCTGCTTCATGATGCCATAAAAGAACCTTTTAGTCTAAATGGTTCCATAAAGAACCTTTAACATCTGAAGAACCTTTCTGTTTCACAAAGTGTGGCGAAAGAATGTTCTTCAGATTATAAAAGGTAAGAAAGAGATGGTTCTTTAAAGAACCTTTGACTAAATGGTTCTTTATGGAACCAAAAATGGTTCTTCTATGGCATCGCTTATTGTTTTTCGATGTGAACATGTAGCATTTGATTATTGTTAATTTAGCATATCTTTCGTTGGACCTCAGCACTACTTCCACACAATTAAAGTGCATTAAGTACAAAATTAGTTGGTCCAATTTTAGTAGTATACCAAAAGTACAATTGCAGGGTATTTTTATTCTGCACATAAATATGTAAATGTATTTATAGCATACTTGGCACAAAATAAATGTATTTCAGATACATTTTAATTGTTTTTTTTTTTTCACTAGGATGTGCTTGTTTTTTCGCACCATACACTCCACTCTAAAAACATGGCACTCAAGTTAAAATTTGTCAAAACTGCATCTTGAAACCTCTTTTTTCCACCCTCAGTAAAAAATGAAACTGAAGAGACAGAACAACAACAACAGACGGTGTGAGAGGGTTATGAGTTATCCACAACTTTAGTTTAAAAGAGTACAAAGACATTTTTATTACAACTCCTGGAGAAAACACTGGACAAACATGAAGCTTTCTAGAGTGCATGTGTCGACCACCTGCTTTCACATACACCTCAAGTGGACTGTACTCTGATAGCTTATGCCTCGTTTCCACTCACTGCAGAATGCTGATTGGTTGACTAGAATCGTCACTTGTGCGTGATACAAGGGGATAAAGCTTCTCCTTCACTCGTTCCGCTCTGCTGTCCATGAGTGTTGGGCTTATTTACATCAGTGCGCGCAAACACAAAAAAAAAAACTGTTATTGTCATGAAATGTAGTTTTAAGAGTTTTTCAGTCGAGAATATAGTTGTTTAAAACTGAAATCTGCGGTTTATTTATAAAGAGAGCGCCTATTTTAACATTTATTTTGCCGATTTCGGAGCTCCATGCGATCACCGGGTGCTCAGCGCTTGTGTATCCGCCTAGAGCAGCCTTAGCTCGGCTAGTCCTTACGACATTTGCCGCTGGCTCTGATGTCTCTGTAGTGATTAATAGGGCTGCAACAAACGTTTATTTTGATAATCGATTTAATCCAACGATTATTGGAATGATTAATCGACTAATCGTCTATTATTTCAATGATTGATTATTCAGCTTTTGCAATTAATTAAAATATTAAGTTATACATATTCTAACATAAATAAAGGTCACTTCAGCTTTAGAAAAGCATATTATGTAATTACAATTATTATACAATTAATTGGTAACACTTTGCAATAAGGTTCATTAGTTAATGAACTAAGAATGAACAATACCTCTACAGCATTTGCTAATCTTAGTTAATGTTAATTTCAATGTAAAATCACAAGTTGTGGTTTTTTAACATTGGTAAATGCACTGCACTAACATGAACAATGAACAACTGCATTTTTATTAACTTTTTATTAATTTTGTAATAAATGCATTGGTCATTGTTCATTCATGTTAATTAATTAATGTTAACAAATGATACCTTATTGTAAAGTGTTACCAATTCATTATACAAATAGATCAGGGATGGGCAACTTTTGTCCTGGAGGGCTGTTGTCCTGCAGAGTTTAGCTCCAACCCTAATCAAACACACCTGCCTGTAGCTTTCTAGTGATCTTGAAGACATTGATTAGCTTCTTCAGGTGTGTTTGATTAGGGTTGGAGCTAAACTCTGCAGGACCTTCCAGGACTGAAGTTGCCCATCCCTGAAATAGATGTATTTGGCACACAAAATGAGATGACAGACAGAGACACTCTCTCACCATTTAATTTGCTACATGAAAAAGTAACTGAATGACACATCTTGCACATTCTGCCTAACATCTCCTTTTGTAAGTCATATAGATAAGACACAAAATAAAGGTAAGTGATAAGACACTTTGGATAAACTATTTTATTCACAACATAATGTCTTAAAATACCTTATAGGGTTATGATAACCAAAACAGTCCTTAGCTAGATCAAGCTTGGATCTCTGTAAACCAAACTGTCACTTTATTTAAATTATTTTTTCCCACTAATACAAATATTTTATCATTAGCTAGCTCCACACAGGAGAGCAGCTTTATAACAGAAAATCAAGTTGTAATTCTAACTGAAAGCGACACTGACTCTGGTTTTTAATTCCATAAAGCTGCTTGAATTAAGACTAAGACTAAGACTATCTATTGCATAAAGTACTATATAAATAAACATGATGTGACCTGACTTTACTGGAGTAATGTTACATTACTGAAAAGCAGAGCTCATGCAAACATCCACATCGTTGTAATCAGATGCATTTTTAACTGCTGCTTTCACACTACTGTCAGTTTTTGTTGTGTTTATTTCGTTACTGAGAGGAAAGTGCGCAATATATATTTACATATTCATCCAAATGCCACTCAAGCTCGGATGCATTTTCTCTGAAGCGCTGTGCGTGTCTTCTCTTGAATTGTATCTAGGAGGGCTGAACTACAGTCTTGCACTACAGTGCCACACTGGTCAAACCACATTAGGTCATATAAGATCAAACGACTACTCGACAACAAAAATATTTGTCAACAATTTTTTATTGTCGATGTTGTCTAATGTCGACTAATCGTTGCAGCCCTAGTGATTAAACATGAGATACAATTCTTTTGGGTAGGCTACATTTAACAGGCATTCGTGCTCTCATGAATCTATTATTTGTTCCTGTTCATATCGATTTGTCTGAGCACAACGTTATGTTTAACTTTTATATATTTATTTTGAACTTTACCATAGCACAGCGCTGACCTGTAGCATCCCAGCAGGCACCAGACGTCTATGTAACGTCAGGTTGACATTGGACATGACATCGGACAGACGTTGCATTTTGGTTAAAAATGAAAATTAGGTTGACGTCAATTTGACGTTGACTTACTGTTATGTTTTGATACTGTTAAGTGCTTTGACACAATCTGTATTGTTAAAAGCGCTATATAAATAAAGATGACTTGACTTAACGTTGGATTTTGGTTGCACAACCTAAAAACAACAAAATCTCAATGTCAGCTGACGTCGGTATTGGACATCAATTTAACATTGACATTAGACGTTGAATTTACATTGAATTTTGGTCACCCGACGTCGCAACCGAAATTTAACCAAATATCAACGTCTTATGACGTTGTGTGCCTGTTTTGTGCCTGCTGGGATACGTTTCACTGAATTGTTTGCTTTTGTCTTTATTTCCTCTTATATAAGCCTCTTATACTTTGTACTTAAACTTTTATAATGGCTATTATTGTTCATTAAAACTGACATTTAACAAAAAGAGGCAGAGTTGTGCTTGTCGCACTTTATCGTCGATCGCTACTTTCCAGCATATACCACGCCTACCAAGTAAGGGTACTATTGGCAGTGAAAACGCAAGCCTGATCAGGGTTACCTGTACTGAATTGTACTGTACCGTACCGCTCAGTGGAAACGAGTGTACGACTGTATAAAAAAAGTATACTTTAAAGTATTGTGAGCACTTCAACCAAAACAGCTCATTTGTTGAAATGAGTCATGTAGGCACACTTTATTGAGAGGAATTGGATAATGTTTAGGGAAGTGAACCTTTTTTGAAATGATGTGCTTGAACCAAATTCAGGACCACAGCTTCTGCTTTGATATTTACTTCAGTGCCCAGGGACATTCACACCAATCTTCAATCACTTCTCTTAAATACCTTCCAAAGATTCAAGGCTATGAACCTTTGCCAAATTCATTGACTTGTTTTAACCTCTGTAGTTCTCATTTTCTCACAGCCTGCTGTCTGCTAACAAAAGGCTTATTTTTATTATCAGTGTGTTGTTGTTGTCTCTGTGTGTACTGGAAGCTTGTGACACTAAAACAAATTCCTTGTATGTGCAAACATATTTGGCAATAAAGCTCTTTCTGATTTCTGACTTCTGAAACACTGTACTGATATAATTGGTGCACTAGTCAGACTGTCAGTAAGTAGCAACCAGATCTTCAGATTTCACCAGCTTTTGCCTTTTTTGTGTGCAATATGCATCAGTTAGTAAAATGCAAGTAAAAAAGAAGAATAATATGTAGAATTATGGGTAGAATTTGGTTGTAGATAATATTTTGAAAATTATTGCTTTTTTTCTTTTGCTCATTTCTCAGACATTTAGCTACTTAAATGTGGTTGTGTTGCTTTTCGGGGACAAACGGTCGTGATGAAATGAGTACTGTGCATCTGATGGAAACCAATGTGGTCTGCTGTACAGACGGAGGAAGTTAGAGAAGGCTTTATGGGTTTGTAACTGGGGCAAGGTGTGTCGTTTGAACCGTTTTACAGGCAGGTGGTGTGCAAGGTGTCTTGTTGGGTGGTAAATCACACTTAAAGTGCTTTCTGTCTTTGCACTTGCCATTTGCTCCAGTTTTTGGCGTGCCAACCCAAATTTCACCCCAAATGGGTTGCGGTACACCCCTGCGGGTGCCTGTTTTAGTGCCGTTTCATCACAGAAAATTATTCCTTGAAACACCGTGGAATCAGTGTTCATGTCAGTCCAAATAAATCTTTTCTTTTAAACAGTTATGCTAGTAGTCGAAAGATTTTTCAGTGGCCGATGACATTATCTGGAGAGTATGGTTGCAAACAAAACAATAATCCTGTGATTTATTGTTAATTAAACTGTGGTTATTATTATCAAATTAACTTATTTTGCAGAATTTCTACATTTTCTGAAGAAAACTGAGTAGTGATTGCCTGTACAAGTTCTAGCAAGTGCTTTTAATAGTTGTGGATGGTTAGTACGCTTGAAGTAATAGCACATCTCGCCCCAACAGGCTACATGATTTGAAGTATCATTCATATACAGAGCCCCAATGGTGCAGGATGGGTTGCACACTGATTTTCAAAACTAATGGTTAAGAGATGTGTCATAATGGTCTACTAATTGACTAGTTGTCCAGAAAAAAACAAGAAAAAAAAAAACCTTTGACATCTTTGAAAAGATGTTGCTGTGAGGGGGCAGGCACTTTATTGTTTGTTTATTAAAAAGGCGCAAGTTTAAAGACAATCAATATGTGCATTTTCATGGGTAAATTATTTATAACAAACACAGCATTATTTAAACTTGCTTGGCTAGTTGTTCAGGTGACTCACTGTCTAGTCGATTTTGAACATTTGTTTGACTAGTTAGCAGTTTGTTAGAATCCCATAAACGTAAGTATGAGCAACAGTAAAAGTGATTCTTGAACTCTTGAACTCTCTTTTGAACTCTCAGCAAGGTGCTTGCATTAGCGGTGATCTCAAAATGGGCAAAAATCATCTGATTAATCAGCCTGGCCAATATCAGTCTTTCAAGTCAAACTACTTATTCACGTGCAACATGTCACGTTTTAAATGCCTTGTTGAACTTTTTAGATAAGTTGGGGGTAGATTCATTTCTTAAGAAATTCTAAGAAGTTCATAAAGAATGTTCTTAAGTGCCATTCTTTGGAAAAATCTTAAGTTCTCAGATATTTTAAGATTTTTTTTTTCTTAAGAGGAAAATGACCTGATTGAGCAGCGGTTCTTGCTGAAGTCACATCACGCATAATCATGACTGATCATTGTTTACATGATCAATTATTCATATCACTTCAGCGAACCTGTGCACATCCCTACTACTAGTAATATGTATTATATTTGTATTGTATGTTGCTAATTAATGCGAAATAGCCCAGTAAATTCATAAAACATCTTAACTTTGGAGATTTAAGCATGTTGGAGGTTATCCTATAGCAGTGGTTGGCAACAGGCGGCCCGCGGGCCAAAACTGGCCCGCCAGCAATAATATCTGGCCCGCGCCCGCAGCCAGATTATTTTGATAGCGGCTGGTTCTGAAATAGATCTGTCATGACAGCAACATGTGAGCAGAGTGGGAGTGGAGCACGGAGTGAAGCAGTGTGATTTTTGAATGGAGCAAGGAGAGGATTTTTTAAAAATCGGAGCATCGTGGTGTTCACTCACTCCAAAGAGCGCTCCACCACCGCTCCATCACGAGTACAATTCATGCCAATGACCTGTAATAGAACTGCATATTTAGCAAGAATTCACAAGTTAAAAATAATTAGCTAGCTTAATAGAGAAGGATCACTCAAATCAGAAAGAATGTGAATGACGGCAATGGGCATGTGCGGGAAGTTATAATAGTTCTCGAGGAATTTGTTTGTTCCTTCTAGATACTGAATATTTTGAGCTGAAAGCATGATTTAAGCATCTACTACAACACTTATTCACATGCAATCGCTCTCTCAATAATGCATTCAAACAAATAATCTTACAGTGCTACTTCATCTGTATCCAAATTCAAATGAGCAGAAATCTGTAAGAAATGCATCGATCCATAGGTAAAATAACTGACGAAAACATAGTTTTCATCACACAAAAAAAAATTGCACTGCAAAAAGCAGCAATTCTAGGCTACCTTTTAATGCTGTCAACCATGTTATTAGCTTGTCATGTGGTAGGAAAAAAAGTTTGCACACTATTGTTCCAATAACCCATGTTGAAAGTCTTTTTTTTTTTTTTTTTATATACGTTATGAACAGAACTGTATGGAAGCCCGTTTCCGCCACTGAATAAAAAATAAAAAAATGTTATTATGACTTATCTCACAATTCTGACTTTTTTTCACAGAATTGTGAGATATAAACTCGCAATTGCGAGTTATAAAGTCAGAATTGCGAGATATGAAGTCAGAATTGTGAGAGATAAACTCGCAATTTTGAGGGGGAAAAAAAGACTATGTTCTCAGAATTGCGAGTTTATGTCTCTCAATTCTGAGAAAAAAAGTCAGAATTGTGAGTTTATATCACGCAATTCTGACTTTATTTCTCAGAATTACGAGTTTTATATCTCAGAATTATGACTTTTTAACTCACAATTGCGCAATTTTTTTTTGGGCCCGATGCCAAACTTACTTTTCCGACCCCTGTCCTATAGCATAGGACCAATTCTCACTATTAACTAGTAGCTTATTAGCATGCCTATTAATAACCTGTTGGCTGTTTATTAGTACTTATAAAGCATGTATTCTGCATGACCATATTCTACATCTGTAATCCTACCCAATACCTAAACTTAACAACTACCTTACTAACTAAAAGTAGTAGTTAATGGTTTGTTAATAGCAAGAATTGGATGTTAAAATAAAGTGTGACCAAGTTTTGTCTTAAGAACAATCTTAAGAAAAACAATTCTTTAGAACATTCTTAAGAAGTATTAAAAAATATTCTTACCTTTTTTTCGTAGGTTAGAAAATAAGAAGAAAAAGGCAGTTATAAAGATTTTTATTCTGAAGCATGTTTGGTGAATCTGAACCCCAGGTCTCTGCACCTTTGCTAGTTGTGAGCATTAAAGGTCAGAGGTCAGCAGTATGTTGGTGAGGTCAGAGTCAGACATGAGTGGAATGCTCAGCAGAGCGGTGGAGTGAGAAGAATCAGAGATCACCTGCTCACCACAGACAGTAACGCGCAGGAATCCTCCACACGCCCCGCAGCAGGCATCGTCACGCTCGCCTGCAAAACGACTGTTTGCATTCCACAGCCGACCACCTCCTGATGGAGCCATTTCTCCTGCATTCTTGGCCTCATTTCTAACTTTTTTTCTTTCCCTGTTTCTGTGGAGTTGGTAATTTACAGAATGACAGATCTGCAGTGGCTGCACGTACGCTTTAGCACATCTTCTCGCTCATGTTTCCAAAACATCCCCACGGCCTCTCAGCTAGTGCTAATGGTTTTGAAAACAACACTTCCACTGAGAAGAAAGAAATGTAGCAGGATTTGCCAATGTGTTCTCAAGTTGCTTGTTTTTTACTTTAGTAGACTACTTTTATGATGCCTGAGGGGCAGAGAGCATATTTAGAAAGATGATATTCACCCAAAAATTAAGTTTACTTGCCTTCATGATGTTTCAAACTCATATTGATTTCTTTCTTCAATTGAATACAAAAAGATATTTTGAAAAATGTTCACACTGCCCATTTCCATTTGTAAATTTAAAAAAAAGCCAATAAAATAAAAGCACGTTTCATATTAGTAGAATGTGTTTGAAAGGTGGAATTCAGGATATCACACAATTTAATTTTGAGATTGTAAAAAATGCGAGTGCAACAATTGTTGCAACTACATTTGTAATTCTTTTAAATATTTTTTCTAAAATAATTGGGGGGGGGGGGATTAAATGGAAAAAGTTAACTTTATTTAAAAAAAATATAAAATAAAAAGTTATGCTTAAGATAGCAAGTTCTTAATTTTGTAGCATTTTCAAAAATAAAGAAATGGTTAAAAACATGAATAAAGAAAGGAAGTAAGCACCCTAACCAGTGCACTTGGTCATCTGTTAAGTCTGTGAAATCTGTTAAAGCAGAATCATTTGTCCTCGTTTAAAGACCAGGCAACACAAATTGTACATACAGTACTCCAATTATATGACATAGCGGGCAAGCTGTTAAAATAAATGTCCCGCTCACATTTATTTTCAGCCAAACAGAAAAACCGATATGCCGATAATTTAAAAAAAAAAAAAAAACCTACATATTGACCAATATTTTGGCCAGCCACTGATTTGAAATTTGGACCACTTTATGGATGTGCAATTTTGTAGTATTAAAGAGCTTGGCAAAACCATAAGAAAAAAACTATCTGCAAAATACCATCTTGAATATCCCACGGAAGATAATCATAACGAGTTTGGCACAACAAAGGGGAATAAATTATGACATAATTGTAATGGAATTTTGTTGTTTTGACACTTTCTTTATCGTGAAAAGAAGAGTCTTAACATGCAGCATGCTGGACAACCACCATGAATGGCCCACAAATCACACAAGTCATCAGATTGAACTTGGACGCTCTCTAAAAACAGCCTCAGTTCAGGATGTGTGTAGCTCCTCCATCCCAGCTGTTTGGTAGACGTCGCTGGCCAAGTTTCTTTTTTGGGGGGTGTGCTTTATGAAATGACTGTCCTGCGCTGGGCTCAGTATTGTCCGTCTGAGCTGTGGAACGCTGAGGGCTGTTTTGGAGGAAATCATAAAATGCAGCCCTGAACAACCCAAACCCAGAAGCCACAGTCTCAGACCACAGCCGCTTTATGCTGCACATGGAAAGGTGTGGGCTTGAGCTTGTTTTAGCTGAGGTTGCACACATGTGGGCTGAATCTGTTGAGCGCCGACTGCTTCACAACATATTTAAAGGCTTAGAAAATATGATCCATCCATTTAAAGCTCCTAGTAAAGCTCCACGTAATGTTACGACCCCAGTGTGGTCAGTCAAGGGAAAAAGGGGAGTAACAATAGAAGAATTTCTCAACATGACTTGAGGTATAATTCATGTCCATAGAGCAAGTTTCATGCCAAAGTTTAATAACTTTAGGTTAAATCAGCTGTTCCACATTAATGTAGGTAAAGTGTTCAGAGTGTCCTGGCTTATATTAGAACGAGAAAATCTTTGCTTTCCCTTTTGTGCTGCTCTTAAATGTGCACAGAAAACCGCTGAATGGTTGTTTTAAGCCCTGCAGGCCATGATATTGACTTCATGATTGAATGGAAACCTGAGCGTATGTGCTTGTCACGAGTGTTTGCATATCTGCCCCACAGTTCTCTGAAAACAGTTTGGCCTAATTCATGTAGTTCTAGGGTTTTCTGCATTCTTATTTTGTGTCATATTTCAGTCAGATACTGCTCTCAGTTTAGGACTTTTGTATTAGCATTATGATTTACGGTACATCAAGTCTTAATTGTTTTTTGTCAATTTTCAATACAAAATTTTAACAAGAACAGCTAATGTTAGCTTCCAGATCATGCGTTTAAAACTGGCATTCAAGAAAGGCATTTAGCAGAACATAATGCTGGTTTTTGAGTACATAGGCTACATACAATTGCATTGAAAATATTTTAAAAAGTTATTTTATTTTAATTTATTTTATTTTTCATGCTTTACTTTTATGTCACTGTTATTTTATTTATTTATTTATTTTTATTGACATTTTGTATTTTATTTTTGCACTGAATGAACTTGGAAATTGCCATTTGTGATTTTGTGATTTAGTTTTTGTGTTTGGCTAGTAGTTTGTTTGTTTGTTTGTTTGTTTGTTTGTTTATTTATTTATTTATTTATTTATTTCAGGTGGAGCAGTCCAAGGTACTGATTAAAGAGGGTGGAGTTCAACTGCTGCTCACCATTGTGGACACGCCAGGATTCGGAGATGCTGTGGATAACAGTAACTGGTAAGCGTGATTTCTTTATTTTCTGCATGTCATCTGGGAGCCTCCTCGTAGTGGTGTTTAATAAATGAAGGATGGCTGGTTTGTTTATCACATTTGCATGTTGTTGACTCTGAAATGTTGGTTGTGTGTCTTGTAGCTGGCAGCCCGTCATCGATCACATCGACAGCAAGTTTGAGGATTACCTAAATGCAGAGTCACGCGTCAATCGACGTCAGATGCCCGACAGCCGAGTGCACTGCTGTCTCTACTTCATCGCCCCCTCTGGTCATGGGTAAGGCACTCCTTTTCCAGCATTAAATGCACACAAACCCTCTGTTTTTTTGGCTTGTATTTCTGCTGTGGAGGGGCTTTTAGAGGTGAGCTCTAAAGTGATGCCAAGTACATCAAGATTTATTGCAGTGTCAGTGTTGTCTGTCTAAGTTGCCTTCAGACTTGTATTGTTGCATCTCATCTAAATCTCATACTCATCCAACTAAATCAAAGTTCTCTGGTGTGTGTGAATTGTTAGGAACCCTCTTTCTTTCTTTTTCTCACACTGATTCTTTCTGTGGCTCAAAGTCATGCTCTGACTGTTTTGTCTGCACATCCAGGAAGTCAGGGAACACTGAGAAGTTAGGAAAACACAAGTATATTTAGTAGAGTTTGCTCATACTTGAGGACCAAACCCCTAACCTTGTTTGATATCTCAAACAATGAGACATGTTTGGAGAAGTGTGTTTTGTTTTGATTTTAGTTTGGTGTTTTTTGTTTGGGTGGTTTGGTTTGATGTGTTAAGTTTTGATTTGGTTTGGTCGATTTGTTTTGGTTTGTCTGGTGGTTGGTTTTCTTGGCTTTTGAAGGTGTTTTATGTTTTGTATTGTTTGGTGTGCTTTTGTTTTGGTTTGTTTGGTGTTTTTTGTTTTGTTTTAGTTGATTTGCCTGGTGGTTTGTTTGGTGGTTTTTGGAAGTGATTTATGTTTTTATTTTATTTTTTTATATATATTTTATTTTTTATTGTTTTGTGTGTTTTGTTTTGGTTCGTTTGGTGTTTTTTGTTTAGGTGGTTTGGTTTGGTGCTTTTTGTTTGTTTTGGTGGTTTGTCTGGTGTTTTGTTTGGTGGCTTTTGGAAGTGTTTTATGTTTTGTATTGTTTTGTGTTTTGTTTGGGTGATTTGGTTTGGTGTGTTCAGTTTTGATTTGGTTGGTGCTTTTTTGTGTTGTGGTTTGTGGTCTTGGCTTTTGAAAGTTTTATGTTTTCTTTTGATTTGGTTTGTTTGATGTTTTTGTTTGTTTTGGTTTGGTTTACTTTTGAAAGAAGGGACAAGAATTTTTACGAGACTTGCAACTGAACTCTTTTGACTCGAGCCATTACATAACCACATACAGTAGCTATGTGCTAAAAACCACCATAGTAATGCACTTAAAAACTACTCTGAACTAGGGATGGGTGATATGGGCTTAAAAATATATCACTTTATTTCTGGTGTTTATTGCGATTAATGATATCAATGACGATAATTCAGGGAATCCTATTTCTTTAGAGAAAAGTATTATCTTTCCTCTTTTTACCCAAAATAGGGTGTTGTGAGCATTACTGAGTAGCCTACGCACATAATGTAATGACTGTTTAATTCATACTGGAAGCCGGAGGGTGCCCTTGCGCAGAAACTCCACACATGCATCGCAGAAATAATACTACTGACGACGTTCCATGAAATCCCTAATATGGACAAAGACAAAAGTATCCAGTTATCACTGAATAATAACGCACAATAGAGACAATAAACATACGATTGCACAAAATATATGGTTTATCTGTGTTCTTCAAGCAATCTTCTGTATTTTTTATAAGGAATTTATATTTATAATGCAATGCTAATCGACATCGCCTTTATCACTGTATATAATACTGTCATTTTGTTATATGAAACCAGGTTTGGTCACAAAAAGAAGTTACTTCAAACACTCAACTATGTTATTAAGTTTATTTGGAGAAAAAGCATGTCAATAAATTATATCTTTGTTGGACAACAGGTTTGTAAACGGGCTCATACACATGCAAAACTGTATCGCACACATGCTACTGTAGTACATTTATTCAGACCGATTTTTTCAGACCGTGCACTGTACAGCCCTGACCAAACCAGGTTTAAATTGTAGAAGGAGCTTCTCATTTAGCGATTAAACTCCTCCTCAATTTCACGTCCGCCTTCCGTGATGTCGCTCCGCACTGTCGCACACAGAAATATGTCAACAACTAGACTTTATCGTTATTATCGCGGGAAGACTAATTCTTATTGTGGGGAGAAATTTTTACCAGTATTTCGCAAACAATAAGATATCTCCCATCCCTACTCTGAACACTCTAGAAACCATATAGCAACTCCTTTACCATCACTCAAAACACTTTAGCAACCCAATACCCCAACCCCACTCAGAAACCCCCAGCACATTGGCATGGCCCCAGCACAGTACGTTTTGCATGGGAAAGCACCAGTTACATTTTCAGAAAATGTAAATGTCACACAATTATATTTAAGTGTTTTTCAAAGTATGAGATGCCAAAAATCACTAATCCTTGCTTTGAATTCCTCCTCCCAGTTCCTCAGAATGTCAATCTAATAAAATGTCACAGTACACTGAATATTTGAAGCGTATAATGTAACGTCGATTTAGTTGAGACACAAAAACAAGCTTTTCACCTGTTGATTCGAATCCTGTGTGTATGTGTGTGTGTGTGTGTGTGTGTACAGTGGCTAAAGCTGTGAACATCACAATGGCCTTATTGGACAGGCACAAATGATTTTCCTGCTGTTTATTTATTGCTCTTCTTGCAGCACATGTGGCTTTACTACAAGCCAAGCTATAAGTTCAGCCAAGTTGCTTAACAGCAGTGTGAATGTGATCCCTCACTACTGCTCTACAGAGGAGACCTGTGCGCCTGCTTTTGGACTTGCGCTCAGTGTTTAGTTTGAAACATTAAACCCTCACATTCTCTCTCTCTCTCTCTCTCTCTCTCTCTCTCTCTCTGTCTGTCAGACTGAAACCACTGGATATTGAGTTCATGAAACGGTTACATGAAAAAGTGAACATCATCCCACTCATCGCCAAAGCAGACACACTGACTCCAGAGGAGTGCCAACAGTTCAAGAAGCAGGTGAGTGTGATCTCACTATCTGTAGATTTGAGGGGTTTTCCCCCCTGAAGTCCACCTATAATAAGGTTTCTTGCCCAAAAAACACAAACATTCATTTTTTTTTTTTTTTTTTTTTTTTTTAGAATAATTTTCCTCCCTCTTTATGATCATTAGTCATAATCTGGCTGTGAAAGGAGTTTAACGTTCTTGCCATGTGAGTGAATCCTAAATAGGTTGTTAGTGTCATTTAATCTAAATGCAGTCAGAGTCACATTATTGTTCAGTATTTAACAATAAATGGGATGGAATTTATTTAATAGATGTATAATTTCAGCAGTCACAGAACGGTTTACTTAAATTATGCTGCGCAGATCGCTAAATAATCTACATTCACATCATTCCAAACATTTTAAACCACTACAAGTTATTTTACAAATATAACAATGTAACAGAGCATATTACAAAAATGCTGGCAATTGCAAACAGAAACACGGGGATATTCCTGCCAAAACTCAAAGGTTTAATAGCAACATCTAGAATTCTGGATCAAAGTGAGATATTACAGCAAAAATTTTATTATCTTACAACAATATTCAGTTTGACCAGCATTCATTTATATATATATATATATATATATATATATATATGTGTATATATGTATGTATGTGTGTGTGTGTGTGTGTGTATACACTATTGGTTAAAGTAACAAATTTTAAATAGATTTAAATTAATTTTCATAATTTTTTTATTCGTAATTTTTAGTACTAAATTAAACATTCTTGATTTTCTGATCTGGGATTGCCTTCTTAAAGGATACATGCAATGCTGGTTTAAATTAAAACAATATCTTTTAACTCATTATTATTTTTAATAGCCTTTGTGTAAGCATTTGCACCTATAATGCCTTAAAATGCTGTTTAGTTTGGAAGCTCATTAGGTTTTGGAACAGAGCCCATGTGTTCATAGTACATTGCTTTATTTCATAAAGCTAAGAAAACCTTGTTTTCCATTATGTAATCCCCAAGGTAAACTAAACTTGCTACGGTTTTATGTGCACGAACAAACATTCAGCCTCCATTCAGTTTCATATTAACTGCCCTCACTGTTGAACAGCCAGCCGTTCATAGAGACGCAGGAGTTATGTTGCATCTCAGCATCATGAAAGCATTCCCAGTGTTTCAAATGATGCATGCGGGACAGTTTAACATCTGCAAACCAGCTGAAGTGACTGGTGTGTGTGTGTGTGTGTGTGTGTGTGTTGCAGTGTTAGGGTGTTGCGAACAGCGACTGCAGTGAGAACTCATCATAACACTAGAGATAAATCTGTCCACACATGGTTTTTATGCTGACTCCTTAGAGAGTCAATGCAATCCCAAACCAGTGACACTGAGAGCCCACAGAGCCTGCTGGGAGATTTCAGGTCTTTTTACTTGTCACCACCAATTTAATTCTTTATTTTTCACTCTGTCCTTTTGTTTTCCTCTTTTCCCAGATAATGAGAGAGATCCAGGAACATAAGATCAAAATCTATGAGTTCCCGGAGACTGATGACGAGGAAGAGAGCAAGCTAGTCAAGAAGATTAAGGTTTGTTTGGTCATGAGAGTTAATAATTATTATTTTTTTTTGTACTGACACTAGGGAATATTTTTAAGATTTACTAATTTGTGGTAATCTGAATGACTAGATGGCTTTAAGGCCCCAGTAGATTTCAAATGAAATTGAAGGCGGAATGGATGTGATTTCAAACAAAATCGTGAGATTGTTTGGAGATTGTTTCAGTGGTTTAAATCAGCTCACCAGCATGAACCATCTGGAAAACTTACCGCTAGCTGTTCAACCATCAAATCGCTATCGGTCCATGACGGTTATGTAATAGCTGGCTGTCCTCTGGAGCTCCAACTTCTTTGAAGTGGAAATCTGTTTTAGTCAAGGTGTGACATGAGTAAAAACATAAATTGTGCCAAATTGTAGAGTCGTTGCTGTGTTGTGGAAAATATAGTGCACAGCACATATTAAATACTCATCTAAACATCTCCTGGGAGCAATGTCAGCATCAGAGCATGAGACTGATTGTGAAAGTTTAGATAGATGGGATCAGTGCTGTTATTGTTAAGTCAAACTATTAACAAGCATTTTTGTTAATTGAAATAAAGCTGAAATAAGTATAAACACAGAAGAAAAACTTTAAATGAAAATTAGAAATGTTGAACTGTCAACTAGCTGAAATATGTTTAAATTGATTTACTAAAATGACTAGCTAAAACTAAAATATATAATCTAAAAATGAAAGCTAATTTTATATATATATATATATATATATATAGCTCACTAATCGACTGACCAATCCATATCACTCATCGACTGATTTTGGGGGAAGTGTCCGTGTTATTTTACTATCATTCCTGTATTATTCGAGTTCTTGGTAATGTTTTGAATTAATTTTATTTATATATTTCTGTTTTCATTTCAATTTAATGTTTTAATAATTTTGTCATTTTTATTCGTTTTTTTACGTTTATGTAGCTGAAAAATTAGTTTGTAATATTTGATTTGATTTAATTTCATGTTTATTTTCTTTCAAATAATGAAAATGTTTTTTAATGGTTTTAATTTTAGTTAATGATGATAACACTACTCGGAGTGCACAAACTACTCAAATATTGGCTCCCTAATTAGGCCCACCAGGGAAATGGGTCAGAGTCACACTCACTGAAAGAGTACATTATCATCATTACCCCCACACACACACACATATCTGCGTGTTACATGTCTGTATGATTTGTGTCCCTCAGGACCGTCTGCCGCTGGCTGTGGTGGGCAGTAACACCATCATCGAGGTCGATGGGAAGCGTGTGAGGGGCAGGCAGTACCCCTGGGGCGTGGCAGAAGGTAAGGGGTGAAAGATCACCTCCTCTTCATATATCTGTGTGTGTGTGTGTTTGTAGGGTAGGACGGACCCTGAGGCTGTTGATCTACTCTGGTTCACAGCAGATCTGAGTCTGACTGAGCTAAATGTAGTTGTTTGGCTTCATTAGTGATGTTTGCTATGGCTATTGTTGGCGTCCCACACCGTTTGTGCTTCGGACCGTAATGCACCTCTTATTGTGCCTTTTGAATATGATAAATCAGTCTGTTTGACCAGTGACAGCACAGAAAGCTTGATCTTGTGACACATTCACCAGACGATGTCTAGCCTCTGATGAATCATTCAGGACGGACTCTGCCAGTGACTGTGATCGTCTGTCTTTCACTTCAGTCAGATTCTATTTTATAAGACCAAACCATAGCCAGAGGACGGGATATCATGTATACAGTGCCCTCCAACAGTTTAGAAACACCCTAGCAAGAGAATATATAAATCATTTCTTGTCATAAGATCAACTTGCCATCATCAATGAAGACTAGTAATAATGATTTTCTCTTTGATCATAATGGCATTATATGTACATCTGGGAGGCTGGAATGCCTGATGAAGGCATTAAAGTTCACTCGGGTTTCTTTTTTCAGATTATTGGTCAGTATAGCTTTATAATTTGATTTATTATCATTTTAATTTTAACTTTAATTCAGGGTTTCCCAAACTGGGCTTTGTGAAGGAGCTATAGGGAGTTTTTGATTTGATGAAAAGCTAATAAATAAAACAATGTAATATTGAAGCAAATGATTTTAAGATGAAAAACAAATAAAAGGAAAATAATTACATATATTTTAAATATTTGTTTTTTAATATTTTTTGTTTAATGTCAGTTAATGGCCACATGACGTACAGGTACAAAGAGAACTATTTAACAGAAATATTTATTTCAAGTAAATATTTTTGGTCAAAGGGGTTCAGCTGATTTGTTGTTGTATTGATAATGTCTTTAATTAATTGCCAGTTAAGCTTAGCACACCACCGACCAATTAGAATGCAATAAAAATCAAGCATTAGCAACAAAATAATCACCTTATTAGTGTCAGAAAGAACTTTTTTGCTGACAACTAAGGCCATGTTTTTAGTTTAATAAAGAAATGCAACGTTTTCAGTTCTGAACTGAGGTGCAATCCAATTTTTTTTTTTTTTTTTTTAGTTAGCTTTTATTTTACATTTTTAGTTTTTTTAGTAGTTTTATTTTTTTTACATTTGTACTTTTTTAGTTTTATTTTGTTTAGTAAGTACTTCAGTTCAAAAAACTTTCGTCCAATTATTTTTCCATATATTTCTTTATTTTAATTAGCAAAAGTGTTTTTTAATAGTTGTAGTTAATAACAACAACACTGGAGCTAGTTAAGTAAATAAAGACCTCTTACAGAAATGAAAGAATAAACAAGTGACATCTTATAAATGAAAGGTATAATGAAATGATTGTCCTCATAGTGTGTTTAAGGTCATGTGATAAACACCCTAGGGTGTGCTGTGGGTTGTGCAAACAGGAAGTGTGTGTGTGTGTGTTTTGACGTTTGATCGAGAGCTCCTGTAGAACGGGTCACATGATCTGCCGTGAACATACGGTATCAAAGCACGGCTGGAGCCCTGAATGAAGCTTTGAAGATGAAGGTCCAGTGATATTTGACATTTGAAGCAGAAGATCGGGATGCTGATTTGATTAGCCACATCTGCTCACTCGCCGGAGCGGTTTGGCTGGAGCTGATGCCTGCATCTACTTCCCCTTCTTTCTAGACCTTTGACCTCAGATAACACCAGAGTCACTAAGCCAGATCCTCTGGAGCGAGCCGCACTGAGAGCAGGGTTATTGTGTCTAGACAGCTCTAGACAGAAACATGAAGTGTGATGAGTGTGCTGTATTTGGATCCAGTGGTTATCTGTGTTTTAAGAGGGTTGGTTTGAATGCCTGAGATGCTTTCAGCAGCATGTAAGCACACAGATGGCATGTGGTTGGGAAGGAGGGAGAGGTCTGCTTCATTCATTCGATAAGTGACGCACACATAGCAGGAGACACAAGTCAGTGCCAGATCAGGTGCCACCTGCTGGTCAGTTTATACATTACAGTAGCAGAGTAATGATCAATGCCAGTTTGTTCCTATGGACCCTAATTTTAGTTATTAAAGCATCTTGCTTGGTTTACTTTGTTTTTTGTTTTGTTTTAATTTTTGTTCACTTGGCTTAGTTTTTGTTTTGTTTGTTTTTTCCGTGTTGTTTTCAACAAGCAGGTTATTTTTGTTTAGCTTAGTTTGATTTGTGTTTTTTTTGTGCAGTTTATTTTGTTTTCAACAAGTAACGTTAGGTTATTTTTGTACAAATTTCTTGTTTAGCTTAGTTTGGGTTGTGTGTTGTTTTTTGATTGTGTTTTTTGGTGCAATTTATTTTTGTTTTGTTTTCAACGAGTAGGTTATTTTTGTTTAGTTTAGCTTAGTTTTTTGGGCGTAATTGATATTTGTTTTGTTATGCAGGTTATTTTTATTTAGCTTAGTGTTTGTGTGTGTGTGTGTGTTTTCAACAGTTAGGCTATTTTTGTTTAGTTAGACTTGATTTGGTTTGGGTTTGTTTTGTGTCAGTGTGTTTATTGATTGCAATTGAATTTTGTTTTGTTTTCAATGACTGTGTTACTTTTTGTTGAGTTTGGTTTAGTTTTGCGTTAACTTGAGTGTGAATTCTTTTTTCTGCAAACTTTTGCTCCATATATTTGAAATTAGACTTGAGGCTTTCAGTCCTCCATAATTCAGCTCCAGATTATCTGTATATAATCCCAATGGGATATTTGTATGTAATTGTGAAGCCCATATTAATACCAGTTGGCTTGCTTCTGTGAGAATAGTCACTATGCAACGTGTGTACTGTGCTAACAATGAAGAAATGTTACTGAGTATGACAAAACCCACTGTCTGATATCATAAAATTAAATGTGATTATATATGATTAATAGCATGCAAATTGGCATTCAGCCCAAAAGTTACTAACTTGGAACAACTTCTCCCACAGTATCTTTTTTTTAAATTGTAGTCATCTTTAACTGCAGGATGGGAAGAGGTGGATAGTATAATGTTGATGCTGTTTCTTGATTCACTTTTAATACACTGGTCTTGTTGTTATTTTCAGTGGAGAATGGGGAGCACTGTGACTTCACAATCCTTCGAAACATGCTCATCAGGTACATAACTGTGTTTCTACACCAGCACTAATGCCTGATGATGGAGCTGAAATTCTCATAATTCCTCCAGACTGAGCCCCGATCAGTCCGATGACCTTTCAAAAACATCTGTATTATGTTTGAAAGAATCTCTTATGCTCACCAAGGCAACATTTGTTTGATCAGAAATATATTAATATTGTGAAATATTCTCACAATTTAAAGTAATAAAGCGGCTTCGTATTTTTGTGGAAGCCAAATAGAAAGAACAGCATTTATGTGAAATCTTTTGTAGCATTTGAAATGTCTTTAATGTCTGAGATGGACATGCTGTGATTATAAATCTGTCATTTATTTCACAGAACTCACATGCAGGACCTGAAGGACGTGACCAACAACGTCCATTATGAGAACTATCGCAGCAGGAAACTGGCCGCTGTCACTTACAACGGCGTCGACAACAACAAGGCCAAAGGCCAACTCACAAAGTGAGTGTTTTTCACCAGTACAAGCTCGAGAGCCTATTTTAAGTCTTATTTCAAGTGTACACAAACATGACCGATACGGTTTACTGATGTCAGTTTACTGTACATGAAGCAGATATCTGTGGTTATAATATGCTGATAAAGGATCAGTGTGAAAAGACACCTAAACCTAGAGCCCAGAGCTAGACTGACACATGCTAATAATGCTAAAATCAGTGCAGTGATACTGAGCTGATCAACACATCCAGGCTTCCTAACAGCCACAGCGGTTCATCCTCAGCACACACCTGTCACTAACCCCTCAAATACAGTCCAAACGCTCGCTAACAGCCATTCACTTCCACCATCAAGCGTGTACGGCTCCGTCTGAAGAGCCCCCATCTTAACCAAAGCATAAGAGTGGCCAAAAGTACATGATTCAGCTGCTAACATTATTTTTTTCTCTAACACATGATGCAGTGTGAGCATGCTAAGTGTGTGTGTTTTTTGATTTTTAGATCTGACACAGTTGAAGGCATGTAAGTGTCGTGCTCAAGTTCACATTTGTCTCGTCCTCTCTCCTCTGCTCTCTGTTTTTCCCTCTTTCTCCTCGTCTGTTCACGTTCGGAGTCGGGCGTCCTGCTCAGTGTCCTTAGTGTGTGTAACTGCAGATCCAGCTTTGTGTAGGATCATTGTCAAACTGCGGTTCTGTAGCACATTACCTTAGATGTCCTCCTTTATTTAGTCCGTTTAAAGACGTTATCTTGCTTTCTGTTAGCTGGAAGACTCTTAAGAAGTTTCCTAAGAAGTTAGGCAACTCAGGACATGTTCATGGGAAACTATTTTGGAAGCTGCCTGACAGGAGAAAAAGCTTGTACATACCTAATTTTTGGCGCAGCTAAGTTTTGAAATAAAACAGTGTCCCTATGAACACTTTCACACAGAATCTTTGAACTTCAGTTATCAAATGTTGATTATTTTTCAACATGTAGATCATTTTTGCCTTAATTTGTTTAGTTTGTTTTGTTTCATTTTGTTGTTTGTTTGTTTTTTGAATAGGGTTTGTTTCTTGTTTTGTGGAGAGCAGGTGATTTGAGTTTTTTTTTTTTTTTTTTTTTCTGTTTCTATTTTATAGTTTTTTTGTTTTTGATGTTTTGTTTTTTGTTGGTTTGTTTTGGTTTTGTTAATACATTCACAAGGCGAAACACCACTGCTGCCATGAAAGTTTGAGAAGACAGCTGCAAGAAAATATCTGGTCACACTTTATATTAAGTGGACTTAACTACTATGTACTTACATGAAAAAAATAAGTACAATGTACTTATTGTGTTCATATTGTATTTCAAAACACTTTTGCTGGTATCGAGGTGGGATATGTTTAAGGTTAGTGACTTGTTTGGTGGTATGGGTAGGTTTAAGGGTAGGTTAATGTGTAAGGGATGGGTCAGCAGTGTAATTATAAATGTAATTACATATAGGTATTTTAAAATATGTAAGTACAATGTAAAAACATGTATGTACACAAATGCATTGTATCAAATGATTAATTTCAATGTAAGTACATAAGAGTTAAGGCCACCTATTATAAGGTAGGACCAAATATCTTATTTTAATGCAATGGAATCAACTGAATGTAATTAATTTATGTAGGCTCAGAAGGAGCTTAAACAAAATAACATGCAAGTTTAGAATATTTTAAAAGCTTTATATATTCTAAAGTTTGTATTTATATTCATTTAAATTAAAAGTTGAATATTTATTGTAAAAATGTAATTGCTTGTGTAATGAATTAAGGATATAATAAGTACAATTCATATAAAATGTAATGAATATTTTCAGCAGCAAAACTGGGCAATTTTGGCAGTGAACACTTGTAAAAACAGATCCATCTTCTTAAACTCAAAAATCCTAAAAAAAAAAAAAAACAGTTTGCTCTAACTAAACTATGGCGCCACTGAAACTGGTTTCATGAAATACAACACGGTTGATCTGTTTTGTTTGATGGTTTGTTTTCTACATGATTTCATTGAGTAAGACATATTTTTGTTTTCATTTTTGCTTAGTTTTATTTTGTTGTTTATTTTATTTTGTTTATTTGGCATTTGTTTTTTATTTGTTTTTTCATTTGTTTTATTTGTTTTTTGTTTATCTGTCTTTTTGCATTTAAACCATGTAAAAACATGAATTTTCCTTTCATCCATATTACCTTTTTTTTTTTTTTAAATTTTTTTTTTATCCCAGAGTAATGGTAATGTGCTTCAAACTCAGTGTGAATCATTTTTGCTCTATACTGCTTCCTAAACTTTTGCTCCAGACTGTCATAAGACTTGGTATGTACAGGCTTTCAGTCCTCCATAATCCAGCTCCAGATTTCTGTTCATAATCTTGACTACTTATGTGTGTGATTTAGCAGCACATGTAATTGTCTGGTTAATTTGCTGTGACTGTTTGATAAGTGACGTTGGCTTTATGTAATGCGAGCGGTGTTGATCTTGCGGCTGCACACTAACACAGCTGTAGTACATCTCACTAACTCAGCCTCACCGCACTGGGTCCTCAAGTCTTCCCATCAGGGTCCTCTCTTCCCTGCTGCTCTTGCATCACAGGTCTATTTGTCTCTAAAGCTCAATCAGGCTCTGTGAGTAACCCGACTAATGAATATGTGTCGTGCATCCGCCCGGGCGATGCTTTTGCTCGTGTGTGGATGCGAACAGGAGCCCACTGGCACAGATGGAGGAGGAGAGGAGAGAACATGTGACGAAGATGAAGAAGATGGAGATGGAGATGGAGCAGGTGTTTGAGATGAAGGTCAAGGAGAAGATCCAGAAACTCAGAGACTCTGAGACAGAGGTACCACCAACAGTTAACTGAAGACTGTTTCTGCTGTGTATTCTTCATAAATGATTGTTATGGAGTCTGAGTTCACTCTGCTGGTGTGGTTTCGTCTGTTCAGCTGCAGCGGCGTCATGAACAGATGAAGAAGAACCTGGAGGCCCAGCATAAGGAGCTGGAGGAGAAAAGACGTCAGTTCGAGGAGGAGAAGGTCAGCTGGGAGGCCCAACAACGCATGCTGGAGCAGCAGAAACTGGACGCTTCCAGGTACACAAACATTAACAAAGACACACCAGAGCTCTGCACTGCATGTGCATCCTTTATGAATAAGGAAATCCCAAAATGCATTGCATCAGGCTTAGTAGTAGTAGTAGTTGTGTTTTATTTAATCCTCAAAGACCCAACTTTTGCTTGTTCCATTAAACATATTTTATTGGACTGTCCCGATTTTGATGCAAGTAGAAAACTTTTTTATGAAGTACGCTCACTCATGGACTTGTTTAATAAGATTTTACCTGATTTTTTTATTGTATGTTAATTGTATGTTAATCTTGTATAATTTTTGGGTTTATTTTGTGTTTGTAACTCTTCCAACTCAGTTTTTTTGCCATGAAGATAGCCTTAAAAGCTGACATGGCAATAAAGAAAAAATAACTAATACTACTTATTTAATCCTAAAAAGAATAGTTCCATTTATACCGCATGTCAAAGTTTGGAATAATGGTGCATATAAAATTTATTTTTAATTATGAAATTGTTTAGTTGTTAAAAACGTATTACAGTTTAAAATATATATTTTCTGATTTATTTTATTTTAAAATGTAATTTATTCCTGTGATTTAAAGCTGAATTTTCAGCATCATTACTGCAGTCTTCAGTGTCACATGATCCTTCAGAACTCATTCTAATATGCTGATTTGCTGCTTTATTATTATTGGTTCCCAATTATTAATAATTATTATTATTTTCAATACTTTTGGCTGCTTAATACTTTTCAGGATTCTTTGAACATTTATCTGAAATAGAAATCTTTTGTAACATTATAAATGTCTTTTACTGTCACTTTCGGACAATTTAATGTGTCTTTGCTGAATAAAAGTATTATTATTATTATTATTATTATTATTATTATTTTGTAATAGTAGCGTTTGACAGTTTCCACAAAAATATTAAACAGATAAATAATTATAGATAATAAATAACTAAATAAAATACACATTTGATTTTTTTTTAAAGAAATTAATACTTTAATTCCACTAAAATATTAATCAGCACAACTGTATTTAACATTGATAATAATTAGAAATGTTTCTTGAGCATCAAAGCAGCATATTAGAATGATTTCTGAAGGATCATGTGACACTGAAGACTGGAGTAATGATGCTCAAAATTCAGCTTTGCATTACAGGAATGAATTATATTTCAACATGTATTCAAATAGAAAACATTTATTTTAAATTGTACTATTTTAAAAAATATTAAAAACACTTAAGGCATTTAAAAAATAAATAAATATTATTTTATTTCAAACATTTGACCAGTAGTGTAATTTAAAAGATTGTATAATCATTTACAATCATATTTCATATTTAAATATGTTATAAAGAGTGCCTGTCAATGTTTATTTCCCCTAATTTCCATTTTTCTTATTTTCAATCCTAAAGGACTTTGGAAAAGAACAAAAAGAAGAAGATCTTTTAAACCACTTGGACCATCACCACGTCCTAGTTGCCAATTAAACCACCCGGGACCCTCAGTCAGTCTGTCGACCAAAACCATCAATTTATATAAAGCCCTGTGTTTTTTTTTGTTTGTTTTTTGTTTTTTTATTTGATTTGTTTTTTTCGATGGGTCGCCGTGTCTCTGTGCGCCCCACTGACCTGGAAACACTTAACTCTGTCCACCCATTAGTCTCTTTTTCCACATTTACCAGACCAGACAGAAACTGAGAGCGCCATGGAGCGCCTAATCTTAAACAAAATAAAACATACAAACTTCTCAGAGATATGCAATATTGTTAGGATTTTGAATTTGTAAAGCGTCAAATTCCCCTCCTGCACCGTGTGTTTGTTTAGTGTTTTTAGACCCGAGGTCACTTCCTCCTCCTCTCAATAAAGGCTGAATCTTACCTCAGGCATTTATGGCCTTTAAACAACGACCTTTTTGTGGCTTCTTCTTTTCCCCTTCCCGAAATGTTAAGTTCTTCCAATATTTGCGTAATTTAAATTATTTAGCCATGGACCTTAGCCATTCATGAAATGTGTTTTTCAATTACTATTATTTTGTCAGTTTGTTTTTCATATAAAGTTCCAGTTCACTGTTTTAAGTGCTTGCACATCTACACATCCTTTATGAATGTCACATGATTTGTCCATGGATCGACATTATGCAATAGAGGATTCATGGCACGTGATGAGGTGTTTGTGAGGGATTTGTTGATGCTGGTGTGTTTCCTGCTCTTCCTCATGTAAACTGATTCAGGAACAGTGAGCTGGTGTTCTTGGCCAGTTGATGTGTGTGTGTTTTCTCTATAGGCACGAATTCCCATCTGAGCTGGCCTCCCCGATACCACGCTTCGCTCTCGGTCATGTACAACTGCAACTTTTTTATTATTTTGTTTCTCTTTGTTGTGCTTTTTCATTTTTATTGTACAAAGTCACATAATAAACTTGTGATGATTCCATTTGAATAGTATGA
This sequence comes from Onychostoma macrolepis, assembly GCF_012432095.1. Lineage (NCBI taxonomy): Eukaryota > Metazoa > Chordata > Actinopteri > Cypriniformes > Cyprinidae > Onychostoma > Onychostoma macrolepis. Next base: position 6,344,420 of record NC_081173.1, read on the forward strand.
GTTGTTTGTTTGTCATTAATGGAAAAAGTCAATCAAGACAAAAGATGTGTTGACAGCTGCTGTATGTAGTTGTAACTGATGCTTACAGGGGAAAATAGAATGCTGGGATATTGATGTTTATTGCATGTGCGTTACATTTCATATGGAGGAGTCAGAGGTATTGTGGTAATTGACAACATGCCGCAGATGCTGCGCACTGAGCTCAGTGAATGCAGCTTTATAAAGGCCAGGACATGACGCGTTCGTTCAGGAACAGGTTTGGCAGGAAGGGGGCAGCAAATACTGCGTGAAATGTAGGTGAGCTGTCTCTCTTGCTTTACATTCATTATGATCAAATTTCTGGAAGTTAAATATTAGACTTTTGGAGAAATGTCCTTAACCAACTCTCAATTTAAAATATTTGTATATACAAACTACTTTCAAAGTTAGTTAGGTTTTGTTTAGTGTTTTGTTTCATTTTCAGCAACCACTATTCTAAAAATATTTTTTATACAAGTTCAACGTCCTATAAAGTGTTTTTGTTTTCAGTAACCACAAATCTAAAACTTATTTTTATACAAACATTTTTTGTTTTGTTTTTGTATACAAAGTTTTTTGTCTTTTGGCAACTACAGCACCAATCTAAGCACATTTTTATACAAATTCTCCTGAAGAGTTTTTGTTTTGTATTTTTGTTTGGTGATTACTGAAACATAAACGCATACACGCACCCAAAAAAAAAAACAACTTCAAAGGAGAATGCTGAAAACAAAGCAATTAAAAAAAAATAATAATAATAATAAAAAAAGAAAGCAAGAAAATAACTTTTTCAGCAACCACTAATCTAATTTTATTTATTTATTTTTTACAAATTCTCCAATGAAGTGTTTTTCTTGTTTTTGCTTCCAGTAACCATCAAAAACTATTTGTATTTCTATACAAATATATTTAAACAAAACAATTTTAATATATTTTTTGTTTGTTTGTTTTATTTTCGGAAACCACCAAATATATATTTTTATACAAATTCTCCCTTGAAGCATTGAAGGTTTTCTCTTTCTGAATAATTGATATTGGTCTAGAGATACTTAAAGAAATGTTTCAGGTTCAATACAAGTTAAGCTCTGTGGACAACATCTATGGAATACTGTCACAATAAATAATGCTGTTCTTCAGTTAGTTAAAAAATGCATGTGTATATAATAGCCTTACAGTGGAAGGATGGGGTAGGATGATTTCACTGGAATAAATGTTAAAATACACTATTACAGGTTTTTATTTCATTTTTTTGTAATTAGTCACATAGAAATTTTGTCTGTATAACTGAGGGATGAGTTTGAATTTTCTGTGGTAATCAGCATGTGTCTTAACTCGTATTCAACTGGAATGTATACTATTTCTTTCATCCAGAAATGGTGTAATTTCAGTCATGGGTTCTCTGTGAGATGAGCTGCACCAATGCATGACATTTGTGTGAGTTTGGTCTCTCTATCACATAACCTCTATCCCCATTTTAAGAGTAACTCTCAAACAAATGGAGACTTTGAACTAATGGAGTGTAATCAGTGGGAGGACTCTCTCATCAGGTGATGTGACTTGTCTGGATCCTGTGATTGGCCCACCGTTATCCCTGATCATCAAGACACATGTGGTTCCAGCCAGTCAGCGCTGACTCTCGTTTTAACATCATAGGAAGCCTAGGCTGGAATATGTGCTCTCTGAAGACATGTGGTAAAGATTTCAAAGAAAAGTCAGTGCGCCGAAGGTTCACGAATGGATACTGACACAGTAAATACAGAGAAAGACCCTTTCAAAAGACCAGCTATGCAAACAAGATATAGATATAACCAGCTATGGTTACATCATAATGTAGAACTGGGTCCAGTCAGGGTCAAGTTTGGCAATATTGCTGGTTTGGTTTTTGTTTTTTGTTGTGTGTTTTGTTTTATTGTGGTTTTTGTTTGTTTATGATTTTTGTGTGCTTTTTGTTTGTTTGATTTTTTTAAATTGTTTTATTATTATTATTATTATTATTATTGTGTGATTTTTGATTTTAAGTGTTTTGTAATTTTTGTTTAGTTATATTATTTGTTTTATGTACTTGTGGTATTTTGTGGTTTTTGTTTATATGATTTGTTTTGTTGTGTGCTTTTTGTTTTGTTGTGGTTTTTGTTTGTTTATGATTTTTGTGTGCTTTTTGTTTTTTTGATTTTTTTATTATTATTATTGTCATTTTTGTTTAGTTATATTATTTGTTTTGTGTACTTGTGGTATTTTGTGGTTTTTGTTTATATGATTTGTTTTGTTGTGTGCTTTTTGTTTTGTTTAGGTGTTTTGTTGTTTTTGTGTTTATATGATTTGTTGTGTGCTTTGTTTTAGTGTGTGTCTCTCTGCGTGTGTTTTGTTATGTACCAAATCCTTGAGCCCCAGGACAGTAAATTTGTAATTCATATACATATGATTTGAATAAGTTGGTAAACTGTGAAGAATGGATCATTCTGTTTCAGTGTGCTTTGAAATAAATCAGACATCTGGCGAGTTACCTCTTCTTCAACACCTGTTTTGTGCCAACCCTGTTCAAAAAGTTTAGAGTTTGAACAAGACTTTTTGCATGTTCTCAAAAAGGAAAAAATAAATAATGAAAACATATTTTATTTTATTGTAATATTTAAATTAACAAACCATTTAAATTTAATGAGGATGAATGGGATATGTAAACATGAAAGGGTTTCAACGAATAACTAGAAAATCAAATGGCCAGAAGGTAAACAGACAGGTGAGTAAATATGTGTTTCTGTAGCCATAGGTCAAAGGGTTTGAATGCTTGAACTGATAAAATGCACACCTTGAATGCAATGTCAGTAATGGAGACAAATGTCACCGTGTCCTGAGAATGACCCACCGTAAACTGTATTTTAATCGGCTTCCGATGCAAACAATATCATTTGGTGAGCCCTGTTTGCCTCTTGCACACAGAGAGTGTGGTAATGCACTCTATAAAGTTGAGCTTAATGTCTGATTAGGCCTGTGTCCGGGTTGGCTGGAGGCTGTACTGTGTGAGAGGTTGTTAATGGGGTCCTTCAGCGCTCTGGCCAATCAGACGCTCTTATGTAACCAACACAATGCTCTTGATTTGATGCCAGAGCTGGACACGTCCTGCCAAACACAAGGCCTTACCGTGACATCTGATTGAGCAGGACTGACAATGTGGCCTGGCCAATCCTAATGTCCTGCTTCATAATGACCTCATTCCCATCAGTCTCGGGGCGACATGACGGTAGATTCATCAGCCAATCAATCTGATGCACTTATGCATGACCGTAGCATGTTACTATAGCATGAAGTCAGTATTTGCATATTAACTCCATCCTATATAATATGATTCACACTGATGTTCAGAACTCTAGATAAAAAAAGCGTGAGTGAGGTTGTATTTGTGTCTGTCTGAATTAGGTTGCACCACCTGTAGTCTCTCGCTATGGATACAGCCCTTTTGTTAGCAAGAAATATAATTGCATCACCCGGTTACATTCATTCCACTTGTTCCTGAACCCACTGAACTCAAATTATAGTGTGTGATCTCGGGCTGTACTGAGAGTTTCTTTTGAGAACTTCTTTTAGTTGTGCAACACTCTGAACCTCAAGTACACTTGGACAACAAGGATTTAGTTGGCAAACATCTGCTGTCGACACAGAGCCATGCAGTGGATCATAGTCTAGGACAGGGGTTCACAAACTTTATTACTGTTATGTTTTTAATTATTTATAATGTAATTATAAAAATGAAGACGAATATATTACTGTTGTAAAATAATTTCAATTGTATAATAAAAAATATTTAATTATAATAATAGTTTTATTTTACACTATAAGTTACTTATATTTATGTCTTAAATTATTCATTTCAAAACATTCAAAATCTCAAGCTTTTATTCTGGTTAAATACTGTTAAAAACTTGTAACAGCACATGCAAAGATGGAAATGACTGCATTTACTGTTAAACCAGGTAGCAGTCTTCATATCATTAACTAAAAATAAAATAATAAAATAAAACAATAAAATATTATTAAATAACATAAAGAATAAAATAAAATGAAAAAATACATAAAACAATATAAAATAAACTAAATTAATAAATAAATAAAATAGTATAAAATAAATAAATATTAAATAAATAAATACTTATTTTATTTCAGCTAGATGCCAAGGTATAATTTTTCATTTCCTCAGCTTAAGTTGAAGTACTTAAATAACTAAAACTAAATAAAATAAAATGAAAAATTTAAACTTAAAATAAAAATCATATGGATATTAAAAAAAAAAAAAAAAAACCAATGTGGAAAAAATAAAATGAACAAAAACACAACAAAATTACTAAAATTAATTAAAACAAAATACTTTAAAAATTCAACTGAGATGAAGCATCTCTTTTTTTCCTTCTAAAAAAATAAAATTCAAAATATTCTGGAAAAACTCCAATAGTGATAATCGATGATAGTAAGATAACAATGCTGTGAAACCAGAGACTCTGAGATGCTGAAAACACATTTTAATTTTACATCCAATATAAGTTTTATTATTAGCTTTTAATCAACTCAGGAACTCGAGTCAGTTCCCCAGTGAACCCTGGTCTATGATATGCTCGCTGATTAATGGCTAAATCTTAACAGTTAATCTTAACAGCTTAACATTAATAGTCATTCATTCAAATCAAAGTCTATCTAACCGAATTTTCCCACCAAACATTCATCTTGGTGTGGACACAGCCTTCAGTCAGTGTATTGGGGATTTTCGGTGACTCTTTTTGGTTACGCTCTTACACCAGTAGGTGGTGACAAGTTATGTGTTTTAATAAGTGAGTCATTGAATGAGTCACTAAACCTATTTTATATTCAAAAACACTGATTTATCCAGGTTTCATTTACCGTTTGCTTACTGTTTTATGAATACTGTTAATTCTGCCATTCTAATGTTTTCACATACCGTTTTTTCATAAATGCATATCCATATTTAGATTCAAGCGTTGGTCAGAGATGCTTGGCAGCTGAATTACTGCTTCATTCAAAACTACTGTATCTTCATCGATGGAGCAGAAACAGGCACAGGTAGTACTGTTTTTAAAATATATTTTACTCAAGATTAACTTCTTGTTTATTGAGCTGAGATATTGATTAAAGTTTGCAGCTTTGATAATGGCAGGTTATTTGTGTGATAAACCACAAGCACACCTTGTTCCAGAAACAGATCTAAACACAACAGGCAACTTGTGGTCTGCATGCAAAATAATTCATATCAATAATTTTATAGCATTATAGTCATAAATGCTTAAGATATTGTGAGACTTGGCTTTGTATAGTTTTACCTTAATCTTTATTTTTATTGAACAGCTAAATGTCCCTGATAAGAAACTATTCTGAATCTTGAGGAAGATTTTATCTTCTGTTAGCTGCAATCACAGCAGGAATCATCTGGCATTCAGATCAAATGCTAGTGGCATTGAATTGACAGCAGCTCAAAGCACACTGTGATAATTACTTTGACACAGGGTTTAGAGTTATATAAACGTGTCCTCATCTCTCCTGACACACTTGCACAAGCTATTCAGGGTATAGTTGAAAAAAACAAAACAAACAAACATAGAGTTGAGGCCAAGCTTCTTTCAAAGAGTCTGTAACAAGAAACAGTTCCAGTATTTATATCTATAAAAACTAAATATCTGTAAACATCACTTTCCCAACAAAGAAATACTTGGTAAGGGTAGGAATAATTTGTGTCGCAAAATCTTTCATTCAATTTTTAAACAGTATTCAATACATAAATTAAACACAACAAATCTTCCAGAAAGACGTGTAAGATCAGATATGTTGTACTTAACTGTATGCATCAATAAATGGGAACAAAATGTTCATTAGGGAACAAATAATCACAATAGCTTCGTGTCTCTATCAAGTGTCATATTGGTAGAGTCTGCTGCAGACAATAGCCAATAATAATGACAGGAGGCCACGCCCCCGTCGACTGGACGCCAGCGCGGTTTGATTAGTGCTTTGAAATAGCTTTAGGAAGTCCAACTCGTTTGAGAGTCGATTCCTTCGAACGGATCTGTTCGTTTGAGTTGTCACTCAAAAGTTAACTGAATTTTTTTTTGCACTTAACTTAATGTTTGTCTGTTATTACTATGTTTTCGATTCATTTGTATAGATTTGATTATATTTTGTGTTTAGTATATTCTAGTTTGGTTGTATCGCTCTAATTGAGAAGACTGTTTTTTTTTTTTTTGCTAAATAAATGACCCTACCTACTTATATGTGACCCTAGACCACAAAACCAGTCATAAGGGTCTTATTTTTATTTTATTTTATTTATTTTTTTTATAAACTGAATAAATAGCTTTCCATTGATGCAGGCCTATGGTTTGTAGGACAATATTTGGCTGAGATACAACTATTAGAAAATCTGGAATTTGAGGGTGCAAAAAAATATAAAAATAAATAAATAAATACAAATATCGCCTTTAGAAAATAAGAAAATCACCTTTAAAGTTGTCCAAATGAAGTTTTTAGCAATGCATATTACTAATCAGAAATTAAGTTTTGATATATTTACGGTAGGAAATTTACAAAATATCTTCATGGAACATGATCTTTACTTAATATCCTAATGATTTTGGCATAAAAATCGATCATTTTGACCCATACAATGTTGGCTATTGCTACAAATAACTATATAGCCTACCCGTGCTTTCAGGGACGCTCAGTGAATCGATTCGATCGAATCATTACAAAGAGTCGGCTCAAAAGAAAGATTCGGATAGCCTACCTCGACACAGAAACCGCGCTAGAGTTCACTTCAGTTCAGTCTGCCGTGAGGAGCGTTGATATGGACGCTGCTCCTTCTGCTCCGAGACGCGGCGACTTCTGCACGAACTGACGGGGATAAGAGATCACAACGTGTCATGTTTAACGAGAGGAATTAGATTAGCATTGAATATCAAGCTCAAATATCAAGTATAGTCTATGTGCCACCGGGATCTTGCACGCACAGTGCGCAGCGGGTTTCATTCTCGGTTCGCAAACTGATTCACCGGGACACATGGGTGGGAATCTCGGGTGCCACCGGTCCATTCCCAAGGACCCCACGGATTTCTGCCAGGGCAAGCGCAAGTTCAGCGCGGCGTGCAACTTCAGCCACATACTGGTGAACCAGGAGCGGCTGAACATCAACACCGCCACCGAGGAGGAGCTCATGACTCTGCCGGGAGTCAACCGCGGGGTGGCTCACAACATCGTGGAGTACCGCGAATGCATCGGAGGATTCAAGAAAGTAGAAGACCTGGCGCTGGTCAGCGGGGTCGGTGCCACGAAACTAGAGGCTGTTAAACTAGAAATCTGCGTGTCGAGCAAGAACAGCTCGTCTAATCACTCGCCCTCGTCTTTGCGCAAAGAGCAGGAGCACCTGCCGTGCACCGGCGTCAACATAAACACCGCCACGCCGCCGCAGCTCATGAGCGTCCGCGGCATCACCGAGAAACTCGCCAAGAGCATCGTGGAGTTCCGTTCCGCGCAAGGTCCGTTCCGGAGCATCGAGGACCTGGTCAAAGTGCCCAGCATCAACTCGTCTCTGCTGGACCGCATCCGCTTCCAGGTGTTCGTGGAGCGCTCCAGGACTCCTTCCACGAACACGAACGGAGGGTTCACGCACCCGAGCCCCACGTCCTTCGGTGGCGGCAGCGAGCAGCTGGACGCTCCGCTCGGAGGACCTCCGCTCGTCTGCTCTGTGCGGCCCTGCGTCGAGCCTCCGGCGGCTGCGCGCGATGGGAAGCCCGCGGTGCGAGTGGCCACCTGGAACCTGCAGCGCTGCTCCAGCGAGAAAGCCAACAACCCTGGGGTCAGAGAGGTCGTCTGTATGACCCTCCTAGAAAATGAGTGAGTAAACTCTATTACAACACACACAAAGCATGTTTTATGATCTATGATCATGCATTTTTAGAACATATTTTTTTAGACATGTCATGGTACCCTAGTATTCTTTTGAAGTATCTTGATGATAACACCATATTTTTCTTTTTTTTCCCCCAATGTTTTCTTTTTTTTTCTTTTTCTTCTTTTTTTTTTACATTACAATTATAATCAATACCCCCCCCCCCAAACTTCCCGTCATCGCAGCGCGGAAGGTCATCTATCATTGTGTGATGAGGGTACAGCACCAGTGTTGCCAGGGTAACGATAGCGGCACAAGTGGTTTAGTTTGAAAATACAGTCGTGGGGAAAAAATTACAGAGTCGTGGCGGGTTGCGGTTTTTTGGGTTACTTTTATAATGTACCACGGCCGCCCAAAGTGTATATAGACAAATAAAAATTAAAATAGATCCTTTTACTAGTGTGTATTATACTTGGAATGTATCCCTGGCAACTTAAGAACGGAGAGGCGGTAACATCACAAACAACGTGAGTTTCAGCAGAACAGCAGAAATAAACAGGACAACAGCCACTATAGATTATATAAGATAATTTTGTTGACATATTACAGGGGATTTTAGATATCTATTGTTATCATTCAGTAAAGCATAAAATAATGTAAGCAGCCTGTAATAAAAAAAAAAAATCACCATGATTGTAGGATTAAAATGCTATATAATTATAAATGAATACGCCCCTCTGTGAAAACTTTCAGAATATAGATAGGAATGCAATCTGGAAAGTTTGATGTAAGTGCTACTGAGCCAGATAGATAAAGTGTAATAAAACAAACAAGTAATTGTGTATTTGTAGATGTTTTCTTTCCACTAGTTTGAAATAAGACATGCTATAAGCAAATAGACCAATTTTTATTGAATTCTTGTTTGATCCAATTTGTTGGTCAAATTCTGCAGAAATTCTATGCAGAATGGAATCAGTCAGTATTCCTTTTATTTTATTTATATATAGTTATTGTCACACTTGAAGTGTTTCTAATTATTAATATCATGATTTTTTTGCGGTCTGCATAGTATGATGGTTTCATTATTTTTCAAATCCCATTCTTAGTTGTTTTTAGACAGCTTTTAAGATGTTTGCACTGAACATCACCAGGGACGAACGAACCGTGTCGGGTTAGTGGTGTAAGTGATATAAGGAGTCTGCTGTGATCTTCAGTGGATGTTCATGATAAAGCCACATCTGACTGCATGTTATCAGATTTTAGCTGGGTCCCTGCCCATGTTTTATTGCATTGATGGATTCTAAGATAAATGTTTATACTGTTGGTTGTTTTATGGCACACACACACACACACACACACACACATACTTGAATTTGTGGTTTATGGGGAATCTCCATAGGCGTAATGATTTTTATACTGTACACACTGTATTTTCTATCGCCCTACACCTAAACCGACCCCTTACAGGAAACTACTGGCGATTTTTGAATTTCATAAAACACTGTTTAGTATGTTTTTTTTTTAAGCCTTTTTTTTTTTACGGGGAAACAGGAAGTGTCCTCATAAACCATGTTTACGTTGTAGTACCCATGTTATTATACACATTTGTGTCCTCATAAACCATATATACCAGTACACACACACACACACACACACACACACAGAGAGACAGTAATTCACTCAGGGTGTTGCTGAGGTACATGCCCTCATTCTTGTCATAACTCAGGGAGGACTGTTATATAATCATGTACGTATGTGTGTGTTGAAGACGGTTGAAATAGTAGCAAGAAGTCTCTTCTCATTGGCGGAGAGAATATAGTGTTATGAATGACATAAGTGCTGAACGCTGTACTCTATGTAACAGCAATGCATGTAATGCAACTGTCCCTATAAAGAAAGCAGTGACTCCCAACCAGGAGGCTCATGTGACATTCTCAAAGGGCACTTGGAAAGATTTCGATTTTTGCTTTTTTAAACCTATTAAACAGAAATATTAATACATTAAAATAACTAGTTGTTATTGTTTTATTATTCGTGTAGCAGAATATAAGTGCTGCTTGACTGCATAAAGAGCAGTTATGTTTTCCTTGTTTAAGGGTGACTGAGTAGAATGAGTAAAATTAAAGCTTATCTGGTGCAATGCTATTGACAAACTATTAAAAATCGGTTTCAGTAATTAAAAATAAAGCTGAAATAAAATCGTATTAGAATAAAATAAAATAATTTTAAAAAAATGAAATGGTATTAGAAATATTATTTATATCTGAATATCTGAAATATTAGATTAAAAATTTAACTTAAAAAAAAAACTTTAATGAAAATTAGAAATGTTGACTTGGCAACTTACTGAAATAAAATAAGCAAAAGTATTAAAAAAAGAAAAGAAAGAAAACTGAAAATATCAGAGTAAAAGCTAATTCAAACTACTAATCAATACTATAATAGTAATATAAATAATACTAAAATAACAATGTGCCTAATGGATAGAGCTATAAGATAAAAAAGTTTGGGAATCACTGTTTTCGAAAAAAATTCTTCTTAACTGCCTTTTTCTTATTTTCTAACTTATGGAAAATTTAAGAATATTTTTTTTTATCCTAAAAAAACATTCTTAGGAACTTCTTGGGATTTAACTTAAGACATTTCTTAACTCATTTCTTAAGACGTGAATCCGGCCCCTGATCCATTATGCTACCGCACAAGGTCATATGCAGATACACTAATTTTGCTGTGCTGGAAATATTCGTTTTGACACAGCAGCATATTGCTGCATTTAAAAACTCAAGTCAGCTTACAGAACAGCAGCAAGCGTCTCTCAAGGTCGCTTTATCACTGTTGACTGACTTTACAAGCTTATTCCATTTTTTTGAGAACTCACATGAGTCATAGAGTAAATAAAACCGTATCAAATTCAGTCATCTCAAAACAACCCTTGAACTGGAAATGACTACTTTCTTGAAACCCTAAATCAAACGTCCCATCAGATGCTTATTTCTCCAATCGTTTCCTCCAGCTGCCTCCATTACACTCCTACTCGCACGACTGCGGGTCCAATCCAGGGCGATACGAGATTGGTCGAGAGGAGAAAACGTGAGATTTAACATGAAATGGTTGTAAATATTGATATAAATGGCAAAGATTTACAACAAATTGCCATTATCTGTTGATGAATGCAGTCTAGTGTGACAGCCCTTCAGCCTCGGTGATGCTTTGACCTTTTGACTATATAACTGTGAAAACTCACTTAACCGTCTGATTGCATTTGATGAGTGAAGGTCTACTGGAGAACTGGTTTTCCACACATTACCTACAATGGTCAGATGTTTCCCACAATGATATACTAATACATTAGCACTGACATAAATAGATTGACAGTAAAGACATTTCTAATGTTACAAAAAAAAATCATGGTTTCCACAAAAACATGAAGCTGTTTTCAATATTGTTAATAACAATCATGTTTCTTGAGCTGTCTATCAGAATGATATCTGAAGGATCACGTGACGCTGAAGATTCAGCTTTGATCACAGAAATAAATTACATTTTATTATATATTTAAATAGAAAACAGTTATGTGATATTTCAACTATTTTATCAGATTGTGCAAAAACTCTCATAAACAAGCTGCATGATTTGTAATAGCATTCATGTATAGCCAAATGGCACCAAAGTTTCATACTTTAAAGTATCCCAGACAAACATCTCTATCTAGGCATCACTACAGGACAGGTCACTTAAAGCCGCCCGTCTCCCGATATCAGTACCGAGTCAGCAGCCATCATGCTCACCACACATTAAAACCCACCGCGCTTGAGGTGTTTGCTTAAAATGCTGCGATGAATCTCGTCTGTTAAGCACACAGGGTGGAGGAAAACCACCAGACGGCATGATCAGAGGTTACTGTAGTTCACTCCGGAGAAAAGAAGTGTACGCAGAGACGGCCTGTAGTAACCTCACCGCACACGCGCGCGTGCACAGCCAAACAATCTGACTCATCTGCAGATCTGTCAACTTTCAGAGCGTGGCACATGTGTTGAGTCTCCATGGTGCTGCACTACATTATGATGACCCATCTGCAGAAAGAGTTTCAGATCTCTAATCGCACGTCATGAAAGGATCATCTTCGTGTTTTGCTCGGAATATCAGTCTGAAACTATATTTGTCATTTTCTGGAGCAAAATAATAGTGCATGCCTGTGCAAAAGAGCATCATTTGACTTAATTTTTCATTTGACAGTTTATTCTTTCCCCAAAAATCCAAGCTTTCCACATTCCACATTTTAATAGTCCAATTAAATTGTAATTAAAAACTGCACTGCTTATTCACATAAAGCCAGGCAGATATGCAAAACCAGTCTTCATATTTCAAAAGCAGTCTTTTTCTTTTTCATCTATTTTATTTTCCACCAAGTGAAAATCATGTCAAGAAACTATCAAATCATGGTTTAATCAGGGGAACTTCTCACAAAAAATCTCTATCTAACAAGCTTTTGTTCATAGCCTTTTTTCATTCAGCAAACATACAACGCTCTCAAAAGACAAGCAGCATCTATAATAGCGATGCCTCAGTGAACACGAGTAATATTAGCCTGCATTGGATGTCGGGGGTCAGTCATTTTGCAAGAGCTTTCATTTTTATTGCAAAATTATATTTCGAAAGGCTTCCTTGCAGCAACAGTTAAGGTGTTGACATGTTGACACGTGAATGAGAGACTGTGAGAAAGAGGCAGTTGCTGTTGATTTATTCCCAAGACTGACCTCAGGGTCACAGACCCGGCTGGATCAAAGTCATCGTTTTCAGTTCTCTGGAAACCTTTCCTTTTCTGCTGACACAACGCAGCATTGCGGCGTTATTATAGAAACAAGTGCTGGAAGTGGCACAATGTGACAGGATGTGTAGACCTGTTTGTCTATAGGACATTTTTTCCATCCTTTTCCTTTAACGCTGTAATGAACTGCCAAACACATGAAGAACTGCAGACTCACCGGTTACATTTTGACAGAGTTGGACCTTGTCTGTCATGCTCTTATTGATTGAACTGTCACTAAAGCCGTATTGGCACTGAGCTGTTCATTTGCAGTTTGTGTTTTGTTCTTGTAGTCTTTAGAATGGTTTATAATGCTCGGAGAAACTAAAAGCCCTCCGTTAGCGTTGACAGTCTTCTCAATGGCAGCTGCTCGGCTGACGCAGGAACTCCTTGGAAGAATGTGATTTGAAATCTGCCGTCTTTCACATGTATTGTCAGTTAGACAAAGCGATTTTTTTTTTTTTTTTTAAGTTGATCATATTAATTATAACCCACAAATAGGCCAACGATAAAAAATTAGTAGTTGTTTCTTGTCTTTTTAAGTCAAGTTTAGTGTTTGCTTTGAGACTAGCTTTTGGTTTTATTGTATGTGTTGTACAGCTTTTACGTAATGCACCGATAAGATATCATTGAACCGTTTTATTAGGCTGTTGTTGCTTTAACCTTTGACCCTGTCTGTATCATGCAAAACTTTGAGGAACAGAGTTGTTTGCTTATGTGAAAATAAGCTAATTTGTTAATATATGTAAATGATGGATTTAAATGAACTTTCTTCTAAAACTGAAGAGTGCGTAGAATGATTTGGATGGAGAACTGGCCGACCAAGATCAGCTCAGAACCAGTGTTATTTCAGTATTATTCATATACTATTAGCATTTACATTAACATTTAATCGGATGTCCTTTTTATCTTTTTTTTTCATTTTAGATTCTCTTTAGATATATTTAATGATAACACTGCTCAGAACTTTGAATGCATCTTCAATAGAAACCTCTTTTCATTTTAATTTCAATGACAAAATCTAGAATACTTTAATCGCAAAAAAATAGATCAGCTAAAATGAATAACAATGTGTTTTATTCTGCTTGCAAGACAATTGAGTTTGATTACATTATGCTGCCAAACCTCTCATTTAATGTAATCACAATCACATCACAATGCCAAACAGATCAAGGATGGAGATTGTAGTCAGTTAATGGAGAACTTGGCGGTGTTTGATTGCTTGATGACTAATAGTGTGTTTCAGATCACACACAGTGATACTGGTTCATGTTCCTCCTCTGGTCAACACAGGCCGCATTACTGCTTGCTAATCTACAATGGATTCTCTTTCCACTCCCTCACGAGCACATTTCTTCATCATGCTTGTGGCTTTGTTGTATACTTTGCATTCTATTCAACTCAGAGTCCAAATCTCCAGTTTTCTACTTGGAAAGGTTCAATGGAGAGCCTCTTTGCATTGGATTTCCTTTTTGGAAGTTTCTGTAGAAATCCGCAGCTCTGATTTGCAGGTGTATCATGCAGACAAGGTGACTCACAAAACACACGGTTAATGGTAAACTACACCTTTTGAGCAAATAAAATGTATCAATGAGTCCCACTTTGTATGATAAAGCTGTTTAACAAACGTTTGCATGCAGAGACCTTCTCTGTTGATAATTGGACACCCGAAAAACAGGAGAATTCGCATTCTTATATATTCTTCTTTCATATTCCTCAGTCTAAAATCAGCATTCGTTAAGCCAAAATGCAGAAGCAATGTCTGTCTTTCGGTCAGAGTGAAGTGATAAGGAGGAAACTGGAAGTTCAGTAAGCATTGTTTCTCATTTCACATGCAAATAAGGTGTTTACATAGAAAGTACAGAAGCAAAACGCACTCATTTAATTCAAAGGTCAGGGAGCGGGTGACACATGGTAAAACTAAAGGAAGACTGAAAGGAACATTGCTAGGTAACACTTAGCAATGACTTTCTATACATGAAGTTAAGTCGTGATGTATTGTCAAGTATGGTGACCCATACTCGAAATGGTGCTCTGCATTTAACCCATCCAAGTGCACACACACAGCAGTGAGTAGTGAACAAGTGCACACACACACACACAGTGAACACACACCCGGAGCAGTGGGCAGCCTTGCTCCAGCACCCGGGGAGTGATTAGGGGTTCGGTGCCTTGCTCAAGTGCACCTTAGTCATGGTATCAAAGGTGGAGAGAGTGCTGTTCATTCACAATCCCCACCTTCAATTCCTTCCAGCCTTCCGGCACGAGAATCAGCAACCTTCAGGTTACAAGCCCGACTCCCTAACCATTAGGCCACGACTACCCAATGAACGACAATTAATGCAATAGCTAACACAAACTATCAATGGACAATATTTATATTTGTTAATGCCCATTTGTGATAATACAATTTTAACATTTCAAGTTGTATTAATTCACATTGATGTATTTTGAACCAACATGAATTAAAAATGAATAGTGTATTGATATTAACCTAGATTAACGATAATAAATGCTTCTAAAATTGTTACTGTATTTGAGGATGCATGTTAACTATTAATAACAAATTGTAAATTTATAATTATTGTAAATTAACATTTTAAGTTGAGTTCAGAGGGGAAAAATCTTTTTGTTTTATAACATGGAAAGGTATACCAGTCCTATGTTATATCAGTCATTTAAGTCAGAAGTCATTTTACTAAATCAAAAATAAAATCATAAAATACGTACTGTAGGTATTCACTCATCAATCAGAAAGTTAAAGCCATTTATGTCTGCTACACATTATATAATCATTTTACTGTGTTTAATGTCTATTAATGTTTATGAGATTTTATTATTATTATTATTTGATGAGTGAGCAGCTGCTTGGTTTTCAATGTTAAAGTTTATTGAGTTTTGATAACTGGTCAAGGTTTCAAAAGATTAGAGAGCATTTATAACACACACACACATATATAAATACCATGTAATCAAATGAACACACACACACATACAGTACACACGTGTGTGTGTGTTTTTGTGAATTGTAGGGACTTTCCATAGACTTCTATTACTTTTATACTGACCAAACGATATTTTCTATCCCCCGACCCTAAACCTACCCCTTACAGAAAACCTGTTTGCATTGTTACACTTTCAGATAAATAACATTTACTATTTTTTTTATATATTTTTTTTCCGGGCCAGTCCCCACAATGTCAAAAAATTTCAGGTTTTACTATTCTTGTGGGGACATTTGGCCCATACTGTAGCATAAACAAGTACACACACACACACACACACACACACACTGTGTGTTCACCTATGAGGGAACAGGGTGTTGTCTGTCTGACTGTTTGTTTTTTAAACAGGATCTGTGTAATCAGTTTCAGCATTGGCTGGAAAATAAGGATGGATTCTCCCCTGCATATTGCTTTCTGCTTTTCTGTATCTCTTTCTTGAACTCTTTCTCTTTCACTGCAGCTTGACCTGTGACCCCAGACCAGGAAGGTTTTATTATCAGAGATAAAGTGAAGAGTATAATGTCTGCACCAGCAGCATCAGAATTGCAAAAATATAATTTCAGTCAGGTTTTATGAACCCTCTCCCTGTCTCCCATTGGTCTAAAAACAGGTAGTCCCGCCCCAAACTCAATGCATTGGTTGAGCCGGCTGGTCAGGATACTCAAACTAACAGAGCATTGCTATGGTTTTACAATAGAGAGCTACAGTGATTATGTATATTTTTAGACCCATAGGTCTATCAGCTTCATGTTGATGTTTTGATTTTTCAATGACTTTTTCTGCAGATATCTTTGGTACATCAGTAGGTGGAAGTATGAGTGAGTCATTGACTGATTCACTCAATCGATTCACTCAAAACTGACTCATTTAGGAACACCGTTACTGTATGTCGATCAGACACATACAACATGATTCTGTTCTGAATGGTTTCACTTGAAACTATTTGTGCTAAAGGCCAAAAATACACAAATTGAGTGGAAATAAAGCACTGCGTGAGGTATATTTTTGTAGATCAGATCACATCACCCTGATTCCCTCAACAAAAAGCCAATAGGATTTTTCCATTGGATTTTGGATTATTGCAGAAAAACCCAACAAAAATGTATGATTCTTATGCATTTTTTTCATCATAATCTTCACAAATGAACACAACTTTTATGATTTTTTTTATGCCTAAATACAATCACTAGGAGTAAAAAGATACATTTAGACTATAAAAGAACTACACCACGGTCACATGACTTCAACGTCACTATCACTGAGCTTTTGACAACTCTTTCACTCTTTATTTAAGAACATTATCACTGAAGGTTTGCGTTACAATAGTTTGCAAGAGTGCAAGTATAAACAGGCATTTATTATTCAGCCATTTAAACAACAAAAACATTCAAAAAACCTTTTGACTTCAGTATGATGGAACCAGAAGTGCTAAAATGCAACTAATTGATTTGTGTTTATAGTTTCTCTCTGAGCTCTTTCATTTCATGTCGACTTTGTGGCTCCAGTTTGAAGTTGTAAAGCTCAAGTGTAGATAAACATCCCTGTAGAGAGGATGGCTTACAAGTTTTACACTGCGGTAACATCCATTGGAATATACAGTGTATGTTTTGAATAGAGAATGAATGTGCATGTCTTATACGCTCGGACACTTATCAGAATGTCATTTATATTGTGTCAGTGGACCTGAACTGAGTATTCATGATTACTGAATGTAATTCAGAGCAGTTACAGTGAATGTTGGGGTGGGAAGCAGGTCTTCTGTGAAGAATATGTCAATATAATTATATTGTGTTGTTAATATTTTGAGACATTTTCTTCTTTGAAGATTTAACAGACTCAAAATAGTGTCCAGAAAATATAGCTTCTGCTTCTTCATTGTAAATTATTACATTTTAATTATATATTACATTTAGTAACATATTTCTCTGTCCTCAGTCCTCCAGAAGCAGTGTTGTTACTGTCAACTAGAAGCAATGCTAATACTATTAAAATTATTTTTGTTAATCGAAACGAATCGGAAATAAAATAAATGAAATGAAAAAGAGAATATAATGAATAATAAAAGCTGAAGAGAATATTTAAATATTTAAGTTTTGAATTATTTTTGAAAGATTTAAAGACATATTTATAAAGGAAAAAAAATTATAAAAATGTCAAAAGCACATAAAATTACAAAAACTTAAGCTAAATTAAAATTGAAAGCTGAAAATATAAAAATAAAAGTTAATTTGGTGTCGTTATTGTTAACTAAAACCAAAACTAATACTATTCAAAATTATTTTTAATTGAAATAAGTCTGAAATAAAATAAATGAAATGGAAAAAGAGAATATAATGAATAATGAAAGCTGAAGAGAATATTTAAATATTTAATTTTATTTTTATTATTAATAATAAAATAATGAATTAATATTATTTTTATTTAAAATGTAAAGAAATATTAAAAAAATGTAAAATAAAAATTATTAAAAGTATTAAAACTTAAGCTAAATTAAAATGAAAACTGAAAATCTAAAAACAAAAGATAATTCAAAATATTAGTAAATACTATAATAATACTAAAATAACATTGTCCTGGGTAAAGCAAATTCTCAGAAAGGCTTTTATTTACAAAAAATATATAACAAAAGTGAGGTGAATGTCCAGGAAAGTTTTATGTAGTCCACATGGCATGAAACAAAACCTGGGTATGTTGTTGTCATTATGCCAGGACAGAAAAATTTGGCGGGTCCTGAGGACAGGCAGTTCTCGACTGGTGTGTCCGGTAATGAGCTGACCTTCCTGATCATTTTGTTAGCATTGCTCCCGGAGGATCACCATGTACAACAGCACTACTGAGGGGTGTAATCGCCATAGACAATGAGATCATATTCAGCTTTGGGTTTGATCAGTGTTTCAATGGCAGATTCTCAAGACAGCATATATCTCATCTTAACTTCACACACTCATTTAATTAAAAGCACAGCTTTGACATTTCTGCTTATGTGTTTGTGAAATTATCACTGTAATATTCACAGAACCATCTGCTGTATCATATTGTTCGAGCACTAACCAGGAGAATTACTTTCCAAAACAAACAGCTCAACGTTTATTAGGGATGTAATCGTCAATGTTGCTTCCAGAGCATTGTCATTACCTCCACTGTCGTCACCTTGAGTTTCATATTATGTTTGCAAGCTATAATAGATAATTTATGCTGAAGGGATCCGCCGCGCGGCAGGAGGGGAACGTGCTGGCAGGCTGATTTAAAGGAGGCAGCTGATGATTGTTTGTTGATCTGTTTGTATGGTGGAACCCACACCTTGAATATATGCCATCTGTTCTTAGTGTTAATTTGATTTATTTAATATCCAGTTACTGTACATTTATATACTAGAGGTATTATGACAGAGTCTCACATGCCTTGTTTTTCTCTCTCTCCAGCATTAAGCTGCTAGCGGTTCAAGACTTGGCCGATCGGGAGGCTCTAGACAAGGTACTGTTACATTTCTACACACACCTCTTCCCTTCAGCACACTGTTACACAGTAGACTGGTGTTTCACATCTTGCACTTGTACACTGTGTCTCTAATAAAGAACCACCTGATCCTCCTTGTCATGTTTGTGTGGTTTAGTGGTTAAAAAGCCCCAATATACTTCAAATCAAAGAACAAATGTGCGTGCCATCATTTCAAACAAATTCTGGCCAAGAACAGCGTTTTGGAGTTCATCCAAATGTTTCGGAAAACTTTATGCCGGCTGTTAAAGAATTTCAAATACATGGACCAAATGTCAGAAACTAGTGCAACTATGTTTGCCGAGGTACAAATCCAAATAAATTTTCTCCATTGGGGAATTGATTTTTAGCAATAACTTATAAACCATTAAAGACAGACCTTACTGTGATCTATGAGGTTGTTAACTGAGGGTATATGCTTTTGCTCAAACCTTCAGCGCACACTATTTCAACTTATGTTTTAAATAATCAGGCAAAATTCCTGGAAATTAAAAAACCACATTACCCATAATTCTGCAAAGAAATATTCACCAAAAAGAATTGAAAAAAAGCAAACTGCGACAATTTTTATATACTTTTCATTTTCAAATCTAAGTTTGTTTAGGTTGTTATTCATTCACCTTGTGTCTAGTTGGCTTGGTTCATGTCTTAAAGGCAGGGTAGGTGATTTGGTTCAAAAACAGTTTTTGTTCTGCTGGTTGAAAGTCTCTTCACATCTCGATAGCAATCACTAAGTTAAGTGCTCTAAATGTATTTAAATGCGTTGACGCCGTCTCTCATCGTGTCGCTGGTTAGCCTCTGGTCCAAGTATAGGTCTCTGCAGCAAAGTAATGGGAGTTACCAGATCGGGGCGTTTTTTGACCATGTTACTTGATTGGCTGACGTCAAAGTGACGGTAGGTTTAGGGGTGGGGTTAGGTCAGGGGGATCATTTTGATTGCATGATTTAGAAACACCCAGCAGCTTGAAAATGCCTAGCAATTCAGAAACGCCCACTTTTGCTCTGCAGAGACCTCAATCTCCTCTGGTCTGCTGGAGCGCGGTCATGTGTTTTGGGGGCGTGGCTTTGGAGAGTGATTTGCAGGGAGGGTGGGATCTTATACTTTCAAAGCTAGCTTGCTATTGCTGGTCCGTCACTCTTAAATGAAGACAAATCTCTATGGGAAAAAATATTTCCTGTACCAACACCGCTGAAAATGTGTGCCAGCAGCACTGTTGGACTCTGTAGACAATTTGAGGTGACATGAGTGACAGATCAGTGCACCATAGTTAATATCAGGTATCATGCTCGCTACATACTCATCCAGTCAATGTTATTAACCTCACAAATATACAAATTCAAATATCAACTCAGTGTTTACAATCCTTAAAGCATGAACAGAGTGAAACATGAAAGATAATTCAGGATTACAAAGGAAAACGCAGTGCTAAAATGAGCATTTAAGTCAAGTGTGAAAAGCATGTATCTTTCTATCGGTTTTTTTATTTTATATATTTTAGCCCGTCTCCTCTATTTTCTACCTAACCTACTAAAATCACGATACTCTTCTATTTTAAGATGTTATTTTTATGTGTGGTGTCCTTCTCAGCATGACCATGTGCACAAAGCACTGTGTGTGTGTGTGTGTGTGTGTGTGTGTTGTGTTTGAGGTCTTCTCCGCTTCTCCACTGATGCTGGGAATAGACTAGTAAAGTAGGTTAGCAGAGCAGCAGTTTGTCAGTGAGAAGACTAGGGCAGAATCAACCCATATTTCTCCCCTCTCCTCTTTCACTCGCACTCTATTTCTGTTCGGTCTCTCTCACTGCAGAGTAGAGAGCTCTCCTGGTTTTCTTTCTGGGACACACCTTGTTGAATTGGTGTGGCACAGTGGCTAAAGTATAGGGTTAGTGATGGGAAGGTTGCTGGTTCAATCCCTGCAGAATGCAAGCTTTGAACCTGATCACCATTGGGCCCTTGAGGTCCAGTGCAATTATCCCTGTGAAGGGGAATATGCACAGACAGCGATTATCAATAACAATGTGACCTAAAATAATTATGTTTTAATGAGAGTAGGCTATTTGAGGCGACATGAGTTACTGTTATCACTGGCGCTAAGCTGAGGTCAACCTTCATGCAAATGTGCAGTAATTTAATCACTCAAAATTTAAAGGTGACACACCATGAAAATCTGATTTCTTCCATGTTTAAGTGTTATAATCGGGTCCCCGGTGCATCTACCAACCCAGAAAAATGTGAAAAAGAACAACCCAGTAATTGTTTTGGTAAGCCTTTCTCTGCAAGCTTGTGAAAAAACAAGCAGCTCAGATTTTGCTCCCCTCGTGATGTAGAAAGTGGATCTTATTATAATATTACCACCCCTTAATCTGCCCGTTTCCCTTGTGTTTTTGCAAGCAACAAAGGTGTACCAGTTCTAATTCCATGGCGAAAGCTCGAGCAAAGCATGCTAACTGTTCTGTCTTTGGCTGCACTGACGAGCACAGAACACTATTTAGAGTCCCAGCCTCAGAGGACACAAGAGAGCAGTGGATTTATTTACTGTATATTACGATGCTGCCACACAGATCCAATATAAAAATGTTATTTCTTTCCCAAAAAAGAAAGAGAAGTAGTAGTACATAGTTTAGTACTCACATGCCGTGTGACAGCCGCTTTCTGTGCGCGTGCTTCGGATGTGTGCTTCAGAAAACCGCACATCAGAAGTTTGAAGTGATATGGGTTTAAAATGCATGATTTCAGCGTGATAGACACGATAATCAAAACCAAACAGATGTTTTTAGCAGAGTATCTGAGATATGAGCTTTAAAGGCACAGTCCTATTCTGGAAAAGGGGGCGGGGAGCTCATTTGCATTTAAAGAGACATGCACAAAAACAGAATGTTTCCGCTTCCACTCAAAATAGGCATTTTCAAAATGATATAATAAATGATCTGTGGGGTATTTTCTGCTGAAACTTCACAGACACATTCTGGGGACACATGAGACTTATATTACACATTGTAAAAAGGAGCATCTTTTACATTAGAGTAATTTATAATGGTAAAGCACTGTACAAATGCTACAGTATAAACCTGTTAATTGGTAAATGCCTGTACTCTATACAGTGTAAAACTGTAATAGACTTAATGGGACATTTTTAGTGTAATTTAACAGTAAAATATTTTAAAAAGTGCAGTTTTTGGAAGTAAAAAGAGAACTTCTCTAATAATTTACAGTGGAAAAACATAAATTTATATTCCCAGAATTATTTTTGAGAAAGTGAAATAATGGTGTTTCTTACTTTTTTCTTATATATTTCAGTAAAAAAAATTTTTAAACTGTAAATTTAAATTCAATCTGTAAAACTTGAAATGTTGCTATATCCACCCTATTTTTCCTGTAAGAACAGTGCAGAGACTTCTGGTCTCGTCAACTTCCAGTTATTTTTAGTTATGCAAAACATCTCTTTATGCTGCTTGATACTGCAAACGAGTATTTCTTATCATATTATTTTTATGAATGATTTCATTCATTCATATTTTTATTTATTATATTATTTGTATGTATTATGTTATTATTATAAACACACTGCTTTGCACAAATAGTTTTACCATTTACTGTACTTTATTCGTCTAGAAAGTAACTTTGTAACATTCAAAGAAAATAACTTGCATGTTGCAAAATAAGAAATGTTGTTATAAATAAACATCTGGGAACTACACCTGTCGTTTTCATTGTAAATTTCATGGATTTATTTTTTTATTTATTTTATAGTGTACTATAGAATGCTTTGGAAAAAGTGTCTGGCAATTTACCATTTACTATTGCAATATTGCAATATTCATGTTCATTCTTTCTCTTTGCTGTTTTCTCTTTCTTCTCGACTCCATTACGGTGTGGCTGAGAGTCATATGGGGCATGAATGAGTGATTTTAACAGCGCTGCTGGTGTTATGCCGCAGTGAACCCGGCGTGATGTTCTTTCCTCTAGACTGCTTTTGCAAGTGCTGACTGGACGGACAGAGATGGAAAGGCGCACTTCTCTGACTTCTGGCCCAGAATGAAATGGTGTGGGCTTCTGAATGCCTCTCTGGACTCCTGCTACAATCTGACATTAACTCTGTTTAGACATCATTTGGGAAATAATGGAATTCCAGATGCTATCCATGGAATGCTGACACTTCTGATTAATGTTATGCATTCAAAGACAGGAAATGATATATGTTTCAACATGTATTTCTTGTTGAAACAGGAAGTTGGGATAAAGTGTCACAACCCAGAAAAACCATCATCTTGATACTGCTGTGACTACATTCTTATTTTAAAGTGCATTTTGTATGTGCTTCAGCAAGAGATTTCATGAGTATTTGTAGTCTGTTTTCATCATCACAGTCGTGATGGTGTAGATTGGATGGAGGCAGATCTCGAGAGCAGTGGTAAGAAACATTCAGCATACGTCAAAAGAGTTAAAAAAAAAAAAAAGTAATAAAAAATAAACATGTATGGTTGAATTGTTTGCAATATAAGATGCATTTAGTAAATTGGGTGAATTTCATTGCATGCTGATTTTAAATGTGTAGGCCTGATGAAAGTTTATTTTGCGATCGGACAAAGACTGTATTAGCCACGAGGCATAGATTTAGATCTGAAGAAGGCAGAGTGATTGTTGGGCTGTTTGTTTATAGCTTGTATTGGTTTCCATGGAGTTTGTGGTTTAGCTGTTGCTCTGCTATAAACGCATATTTCCACCAAACTCCTCATGACCAAAGCGACCTCCCTCAGACATCAGAGCCTTGAGTCATCATCATCGAGTTTATTAGCGGGCAAATTGGACCTCTTCTTAAAAACACTTCTGTCTCTTTTTCCTCATCTTACTCAGTCTTTCCATTTGTGTCTCTTTCTCTCAGTTAGAGCACAATATTGCATTGCATGCTTTCATGGAAAGTGTCAGTCATTTGTCCAGGGAAGCTGAGCGTTCTTTGCTACATATCTGTTATAGATCTTTAACTATCTCTCTTTCTAAGGGTATGAAAACGGTATTGATTCTTGTGTCCTGGTTGAGGTCAATGTGTGGGTGGCATAAAGAACGAATGACTCAGAGACGCCATAAATATTTTTATATCTAGACTTTTATTGCATGGTCTCTCTGAGTAATATATAAATATTATGATCCCAGTCTATCATACATTATCAGAAAACTTCCCCAAAATATTGCTAAATATGAATCACTCTCATGCACTTGTATCAATTGATCCATGTCACTTTACTTAAAAAAAAAAAAAAAAAGAAAGAAAAAAAAAGTAGATTATAAACTTTTCATGCAGAGCTAAAAGTGATTGATATAAATAGTTAAATCAAACTCTAACGTGAATTCATTCATTCATTCATTCCAATAGTTGTTTTGGAAGTTTCCCATTTATTTGTTATTATTTTAGCTTTTTAAAGGAGAGCGACTTTAATAATAACTTATTATGAATAAAAAAGTCATGAACCAAACTAACCAACTCTGAGATGAATAACAGCATTACAAACTTTTGCAATAAAATACATAATATATGAAAAAATAGAGAGAAAGAAAATTTTCCAGGAATGAACTACTCATTTCTTTAAATGTTTTTAACAACAAACTAAAAGATACGAACAATTTTATTTTTATATAAATATATTTATATGTTAAGGTTATTGCAAAGTATTGAAATATATAAATATTTTCAGTAACATCTTTCACAAGTCCTTGACCTATTCCTGCTGAGCTCTTTTGCAGTGATTTTTATTTTATTTTATTTTATTTTATTTTATTTTATTTTATTTTATTTTATTTTATTTTATTTTATTTTATTTTATTTTATTTTATTTTATTTTATTTTATTTTATTTTATTTTATTTTATTTTATTTTATTTTATTTTATTTTATTTTATTTTATTTTATTTTAAACATCAACTTCTCTGCAGTACTGTTAATGTTCACTTTTGCTAAAAAAAAAAAAGTATTAGATGAAAAACTTAAACTTAAAAAAAAACTTAAAAATAAGTACTTGTAGTGTAATATGAACTTGTTTTAAGTATTAAAGTACTGAATAAGTACTAAAATCATTCAAACTGAATTAAAAATAAATTAAAGCTAAAACTAGTAAAAATTAAAATGTACTAAAATTAAACAGAAAAATAAAACCAATTCAAAATATTTATAGATACTACATTTATATTTAAAAATATGTACATATTTATAATAGGATATAAATAATGCTAAAATAACACTGTTTATCTTGTGGATCTCTCTTCAGGATTACAGGTAGTGTAGTTTTTCACCAATACTTTGACTATTAAAACACATTCTATAGCTAGAACTGTTATTTGTGCCGTGGGCAGAGTTAAAGAGTGACAGCTGCCAGTGTAAACAGTGATGGTTCATGGTCACCAGTGTTCACCATCATCACCATCATCATCATGTGTGGGAATCCACTGGTCGATCGCCTCGCTTGGTTAGCTCTCAGTGTAAATTAGATTGTACCTGCCTTAGCCAATCCATTGACAAACACAATGCCAAAGCTCTGTCTGGCGTCATCACCTGTCTTAGTTACTGGACACCTGTCCTTCATTGTGTTATTTACAGATTTACTGGAAAACAAGATCTCCAGCAGAACCCACAAGATACAGAGTAGACACATGTTTGGCACCTGAATTCGGGGATTTTTTGCAGGTTTTGTTTTCGGTTTTGGTTTGTTTTGACATCAGTGGAGAGGTTTGTTGGTTCTACATTCCTCCGGCGCTCTTTACAGATGAGCTGGTGATAGAGTTGTTTCTGCTGAAGCTCTGGCTCTGTCCCCTGGTTCCCTGCAGGAAACTCTCCTGGTTAATTATAGAACAGAACTGGGGGGGTCGGAGGTAATGGGAATGTCAGATGTAGTTATCAGATTTCCCAGCTCCTGTGGATGCACTCGGCACGTACTCTTTGCTAGAATAATGCCAGGTCGGGTTTGCTAGAAGATTCTCAGATCTGTTTGCGGACTTACCAAGGCTTTGGCTTCTCTGAAAATGTAAAAGCCAGCATCAGAAATCTGCTGCTTCGAGTCCTGTAGGAAAATGACCCTAAACTCTTTGAAAAGCGCACAGGAATGCTTCTAAATAATTTGAATGAGGTGGTTGGCATTAATTGCAGATCTAAATCTTACTGAAAAGGTTAATTCACGCAAAATTCTGTAATCATTGTCAATCTCATGTTGTTCCAAACTCATTCATCTTTGAAGTGATGGACAAAAACGTTAAACAGATTTAATTTAGGTTTTTATTCACATATGAACAATGCACATACATAGAGCTCATCAAATACGGTAAATGAAAGCTCGAACATGGTTGCTTGGCTTGCAAGAACAAACATCATTGATTCTCAATATAGGTCAGTAAAAGACTAAATTAAATCTGTGTATCTTGTGACTCAAGCAGCTTAATCCAAGTCATGATTTTTTGTGTGTGTCACAGCAGGTCTGTCTTTATAGGTTTAAACATTATTGTCAAAAATCAATACCCATATGGTGAAAATGATGGGAAATTTTAATTCTGTAACCTGACCGTTGCACTCGATAATGCCAAATTTACCTTGCAAAGGTGGCACAGATTTGAGCTGCCATTTAGGAGTCTTTAAACAGACTATTTATTGCTGCTCAGAGGTGGCATGAATGCATTTACACTGAAATTACAACTGCACACTTTAATACTACGGATTGATGTCTGAGCAGATATAATTCAGACTGGCTTTTAAGCAGCGTTGCATCTGTATGCTACATTTCGGGTAAGCACAAAAGCTATGTAAAGGCACCTTAATATTGGCAGAAACCAATATGTATGTATTATGCACTTGTATTAGGAGTGTCATTGAAGGCTATAGGAAGCACTGAATTAATCATTTTCTCTTGACCCAAGAAAAATAGGCTACATATGAGAATAACAAAGATTTCAATTTCAGTATGTTTTGCAGATATGTTGAATCATGAAAATAAATCAAAGCAGCAAACGGGGGGAGTCCCCGTAAGGAAGTGTATCACTCTCTATCATTTTTCACTGCTAATCAGCTGTACTTTGTGTTTGTTTGCATCAGTTTTGTGCAGAGCTGAATCAGCCCACTCTCTGCAGCGTACGCAAGTGGAAGAGCGCCAGAGGCCTGTGGAAATGTGCCGTTTCAGAGAAACCCACCGGACAGTCCAATAACGTAAGCGTAGTTCCCTGTAACACATATATACACACGCACACATGTGCAAACTTAAAGGGGTCATGACATTGATTTTTTTTAAAATTATTTTAATATGTTCCTTGAGGTTTACTTATAATGTTGTTATACAAGTTTTTTGTACAAAAAAACAAATATGTGGGACAATTATTATTTTCAACCCTCATTCTGAACCTCTGTCTAAAACGATCTGTTTTAAGGGGCGGGTCCTTTAAGGCTTCTCAGTAATCGACCGCTGTTATGATTGGCTAATGTCATTGCATAGGAAACAGTATCAACAGCCCCTCGCTATTGCATGATTTGAGTGTTTTGACAACATGATCAAGATAAAACAGTCATTTCCAAACAAAGCATTATGAAATCATTTACTTTCGGTTTGTGATGCAGCTGCAGTCAGATCTAGAACCGCTTCATCTTTCAACAAATGTTTCTTTGTGAACTCTCCATGACACTGTGCCTCGTTTACAAAACAAAATCCTCCGATCAATCCTCAGACACGATCAGGGATGCCATTAAAAATAAACTTTCCACATGTTCCTTTAGGGCTGGGAAGATAAATCGATTCTGAGATTTTCCGAATGCATTGCAATTCTTTCTCGAGTCGATTCAGAGCTTAGTTTTGAACGGCAGATGGCTCTGCATGCTTCAGAAACAGCCGTACTCTGCTTGTTTCCAAATCCTTTCACACACTTGAACCTAAAATAATCATTCATAAATTTCGAAAAGGTTGAAGCGAATTACATGGGTGTTCACATTGGGCTGTGTTTATATTAATCTTGCGTCATAAAAGCATTCTGAGTCGAGGTGAAACTACATGACTCAGTCGAACGCACAATCGCTCTTCTTTATGAACATTTGAGGGTGCAAAAATTATATTAGAGCGCCATCTGCTGTTAAAATCTAAGCTCAGAGTCCATTCCAGAGAGAATCGCGATGCATTCGGAAGATCTCAGAATCGATTCTGCATCTATTTATCTTCACAGCCCTATGTTCCTTACGCTGGGATCCTTCTGATATCTGTACAAAGACGTTAACGAGCTGTTTAAACTAAACAAAGCAAATGTTCTTTCACTCCATTTGTCCTGACGACAGACTCGAGCGCATGGACTGAGTCAGAGAGTGAATGCGCATCTGTAAACTGTATCCAGTGTAGACAAGATAGCAGCAGAGATTGTAATTTCTATTTGCTTTTGACGCAACGCGACACTCAGCGTGATCAAGTGTCAGCCGCCAGTGGGCGGGGCATATGGTGAGAAGAAGACTATTCGTCGATGCCTTGCTCTGGAGGCGGTGTTTATGCAAATGACTGAGCCCAGGTGACGTCACCTTGCCCCTCGGATCTAAACGATACGTTTTTGGAGCTTGATTAAATAAATGCTTTGTTTATAATGAGGAGGACGTTTTAAGCTATGAAACTTGCAGGATGTTTTAATGGTACAAAGACCTCTTATATGCCAAAAGATCAAGGCAAATTTGATTTCTCATGTCATGACCTCTTTAAACGTTTTATTAGCAAATATCTGCGGCTACAGCATACAGAATGCTGATAAAAAGAGAGTTTATGGAACACTTGCCTTTTAAGGATGAAGAACATAAATAGAGCCATAACACTTAAACAATAGTTAAAGATCTTGACCGTGTCTAGAGGTGTCTGGATAAACACAAGATGTTCTCTGGATAGTGCTGTTTACCCACACAGGAAACTTGTGGCAGATATAAACTCCACAGAAACTGAGCTGTCATGTAGGATAAATGAAAGAGATTTCAGAGGAGAATGTAAGTTCTGGTCTGCTCTTCATCACAGAGCGTTACTGTAAATATTAATATAAATCAAGGTGCTCTGGGATGCATTAGACCGGATATTTTCCTCTAGTTGAGTTATGTGTGATAACTGATTACCGCAATGTGTTTTCAGAGAAAGAAAGTGTCTGCAAGTCTTCTAATAATTCAAGTTCCTGTTTTTAAGAAGTTTGTGTAGTGTAATCCTGGTTCTCATTTCCACAATCGCTATTCATTTTCAATACAAACTCCACACCTGATGACACTTTCAATAGAGATGTGGTGTTGTGATGCACGTGAGCGGTGTGCACTCTTCCCCTGATCTCTTATTTGTGCTTTCTCTGTGCATATAAATGGGACATCAGACACAAAGACTGTCTTCCCTACATGTAAAAACCAAACTGACACAATGATCTGGTGGCCTTAAGCTTAACACGCACAGTCACATGAACAATCCACAATTCATATACTCTCTATCTATGCAAATCTGTGGCCTACGTGTGTTGTTGTGCTGCTGGGAAACGCTTCACTTGTCCTGTCTGGCAGCCTTTGTTTCGAAGGGTATTGGATCATGAGTTAATTTAGTATTGTAATTTACTACCATACTGTTTGTTAATATTGTGAATTAGCTTTTAAACATTTAAATTGAATATTATTTCACAATATTACAGTTTTTACTGTATTTGTTAATAAATAAATGAAGTTTTGGTGAGCATAAGAGACTTCTTTCAAAAACATTAAAACAATCTTACTGAACCCAAACATTTAATTAAATGTATTATCTTTCTTGGATCAGAGTTATTTTTGTTTTGTTATTTACTATAATAGTACTTATATAAGTAATATTTTGAATTAGCTTAATTTCAGTTTTATTAATTTTAGTTGAAATTGTTTTTTGAAATGTTGCCTTGGCAACTAACTGAAATTAAAAAAGTTTAACTTTTGCATCTAATATTTATATTAATATTTTATTTCAGCTTTATTTTAACTAATTAAAACAATTTTAATAGTTTGTTTCATGTAACAATAACAACACTGTATTGGATTAAAAAAATTCAGAAAATTCTGCTATCTTTTACCTCAAACCTGTATGACTATTATTATTCCTTTGAACACAGGAGGAGATATTTAGCAGAATGTCTTGACTGTACTTTTCCAAACTTGTTTTCTCAGAGAAGTAAAGGCCTAAACTATAACAATAAAAGAATAGTTTGAAAAAAGCATTGTAAATTTAAAATCCATCCTGCTTTTAAAAAACTCAAGCATTTAAAGCGGCAGGCTGCACTGCACAATTATAATAAAGAGAACATTAGTATGCACTGGTGTGGATGCTAATATAGTTATTGTTATAGTTATTATAGATATTGTTCTTGGTGTGATCAGGCATTAAAGGTGCAGTAAGCATTTCTGACAAACACTGTTGATAATTAAAATGACCAAAACAAACACGCCCCTACCCAAATGGATGATAGCTCCGCCCCCAAATTCACAAACAAGCAAACACGCACCTCCCCCATCATTAGTGGACACGCCCCTTACCTGTGATTGGGTGTGTTTTGGGGCTTGGTCTGATCCACTTTCAACTGTGTTTCTCAAAACTCACTGCACCTTTAAGACTTAAATTTAAGTCTCTTCCTCACAAAATATATGATTTCAGACTCAAGACTTGGAATAACGAGTAAGAGTTGCACAGGCTCCTTATATATGATGCTGTTATGTGCTTTTTCTGTTGTATAGTAGGACGGTTGTTGGGTCAGATTCTGGTCATTATTGAGCTTGTGCTGTGATCCTGTAGGCTGCTGAGTACTCCGGTTTCCTGTGGGACAGCTCTTCTGGGATCAAATTGAAGGATGCCACTGTCTTGGAAAATGCTGCGACTAATGGTAACGGGAAACATCCTCACCCTCAGCCCTACCTGGGACATTTTTATGTAAGTAAACCTGCAATACAGCTCCTTATCTGTTATTGATGCCAAGCAATTTGTTTCATGGTACAATAACCCTCAGATGATTTTATGTGAGCAATTTAAGTTATACATACACTACTTTTGAAACGTTTGTGGTCAGCATGTTTTCTTTATTTTTTATTTCTTAAGGAAATTAGTACTTCTATTCATAGAGGATACATTAAATTGATCAAAAATGACAGTAAACTTGAACTTTCTGTTCATAAAGCTGAAATTTTTTTTTTACATAAATACTAAGCAGCCCAACTGTTTTCAACATTGATAATAATAATGCAGCAAATATGAGAATGATTTCTGAAGGATCATGTGACACTGAAGACTGGAGTAATGATGCTGAAAATTCAGCTTTGATCACAGGAATAAATTACATTTTATTATATATTACAATAGAAAACAGTTATTTTAAATTGTAAAAATATTTCACAATTTTACTGTTTTTAAAGTATTTTTTATCAAATAAATGCAGCCTTGGTGAGCAGAAGAGACTTCTTTCAAAAACATTAAAAAGTCACAATCACAAACATTTCATCATATAAATGTAATTAAACTAAATATACTGTCTCTTTCATTTCAGCTAATCGTGTAACAGATAATGTGTTTAAATTTGATAATTCAAACGATAAGCCTTACTCATCTCTCTCTATAAACAGATTGGATCGTCTGAGCTCACTCTGGTCAATTTGCACCTGACAGCAGCGCCGTCGCCCGCCGAACAGAAGAGAAAAAGCACGTGTGACGAGCTAAAGGCTCACCGACTGAACGCTGGTATCCAGGAAACTCTCAAAGGTCTGTTCCAACATGATACTTCATGCATGATTATTGCAGGACTCGCTCTTATCTGTTCTGTGTCAGCTGCATGGTGCTATCAGGTGGAAGCCTGCTCTTTATGGCCGTGTGTTTGTGCTGTATGTTGACTGATACTGTGTGTTCTAGGGCAGGGATAGAAATTAAATGGCACTGAGAATGAGCACAACAGCCCTCATCATTTATGTGTTGGTGTTGCTGATGTAGGTGAGAGAGAGCTGCTGGTGCTGGGACACTTTGGCATGGCTCCCGACAGCCCTGAGATGGAGTGCCTGAGGAAAGAAAAACTGTCCGCCCTCCTCGCGCCGTACGTCTTTACAAACATCAGCACCCGCACCCCGCAGGGATCCCGCTGTCTGGACAACATCTGGACCAGTCGCTCCCTCAAAAAGATCTACACTGGTGGGTGGTGTAGGATTTAATGCACTAGTCCCGTAGAAACGACTGGAATCATCGAGATGGTTGTGATATTTTTGTAAGAAGCCTCATGTGCTCGCCAAGGCTGCATTTATTTGATCAAAAATACAGTAAAAACTGTAAAAATGTGAAATATTATTACACTGAAAAAAAAAAAAGTTAACGTTAATTTTAAGGCAACCAGCTTCAGCAGATTTTTGAGTTTTCTCAACTTGTCGTTTTAAGTTTATACAACAAAAATTTGAGGATCTCCCACAAAAATAAGTTGAGCAAACTCAAAAATCTGCTGAAGCTGGTTGCCTTAAAATTAAGTTGGCTCAACTTTTTTTTTTTCAGTGTAATAATATTTCACATTTTTACAGTTTTTACTGTATTTTTGTTACAGTACTTTTTTTTTTACAGTGTACAATTTAAAAATAACTGTTTTCTATTGTAATATATTGTAAAATGTAATTTATTCCTGAATTTTCAGCATCATTACTCCAGTCTTCAGTGTCACATGATCCTTCAGAAATCATTCTAATATGCTGATATGCTACTCGAGAAACATTTCTTATAATTATCAGTGTTGAAAACAGTGTGCAATATTTAAAAAAAAACAACTATGATACACTACTATTATTCAAAAGTCAGTAAGAATTAATTATTTGGTAACACTTTACAATAAGGTTCATTAGTTAACATTGGTTAACAACATTAGTAAACATGAACTAAGAATGAACAATACTTCTACAGCATTTATTAATCTTAGTTAATGTTCATTTCAGCATTTACTAATGCATTATTAAAATCATAAGTTGTGTTTGTTAACATTAGTTAATGCACTGTGAACTAACATGAATAATCAATGAACAACTGTATTTTCATTAACTAACATTAACAAAGATGAATAAATAGTGTAATAAATGCATTGTTCATTGTTTGTTCATGTTAGTTAATACATTAACTAATGTTAACAAATGACACCTTATTGTAAAGTGTTACCAATTATTTTAAAAGAAATGAATCATTCAGCAAGGACACATCAGATTAATCAAAATGACAGTGAAGACATTTATAATGTTACAAAAGATCTCCGTTTTGAATAAATGCTGTTTATTTGAACTTACTCTTCATCAGACAAATAAAATATAAAGCAGCGCAACTGTTTTCAACATTGATAATAACAAGAAGTTTCTTCATTCTAATATGCTGATTTGCTGCTCAAGAAACGTTTATTTAATATCAGTGTTTTCATATTTTTGTGGGAACTGTGATTCTTTAATGAATAGAAAGTTCAGGTTTACTGCCATTTTTGATCGATTTAATGCAGAGTAGTAGTAGTAGAAATTTAAAATAAAAATAAAATCTTGCTGACCATAAATGATTCAACAGTGGTTTATATGCAACTTAAATAGCTCAAATAAACCATCTAAGGGTTATCATATCATGAAATATCTTCAAAAATCTAATTGCAAATACAGATAAAGAGCTGTATGTTCTCAAGCAGCATGTTAGAATATGATCATGTGACACTGAAGCCTGATGCTGAAAATTCAGCTTTGATCACAGGAATAAATAAAATTTTTAACATATATTCACATAGGAAACGGTTATTTTAAATTGTAATAATATTTCACAGTTTTACTGTATTTTTGATCAAACAAATGCAGCCTTTGTGAGAATAAGAGACGGAACATTTCAGGAACATTTACAAATTGTAACGATTCCAAGCTTTTGGCTGGTGCTGTTGGTTAAATCTGCATGTGTTTGTTCTGCCCCCTCCAGGTCACTGCTGGGTAGTGCGGGAGGGCCTGACCAACCCCTGGATCCCAGATAACTGGTCGTGGGGCGGGGTGGCATCTGAACACTGTCCTGTCGTGGCCGAGTTCTTCGTGGACGTCATGCTGAAGGAGCACCTGTGCGGTGGGAACCGAGTGGCGGTGGTGGAGAGAGGAGACTCCATGTCCAAACACGAGCGATGACCTTTGACCTTTTACCTTTTACATGGTCCCTGTGGAAAAGTTCACCCGCGTCTGGACTGACACAATGACTGTCTGAATACAGATGATGAGAGCGAGAATTGCACCATGATTGCCTTTTTGTCCGTTCAATGTACAGAAGAGATTCTATAGCAACAAACAGTTGATTTTAATATAGAACAATATAATGAGAGAGAGATATTTAAACATAGATTTATTATACATGTACATACAATGAAGTTAAATAAGAAACAAATGACAAGTGTGCCAAAACTTTTTAAGTGAGAACAATAAATCAATATTTACAACCTGAGTATGTGTCTTGTATGCGGTGATTTAAGCAACAGGTATAGCATACTAAGATTCAAAAGATTATTTAATGACTTTTTGAAAGAAATTAATACTTTTATTAAGTAAGGATGTGATTAAACTGATCAGAAGTGACAGTAAAGACGTTTATAATGATATAAGATTTCTGTTTCTAATCAATGCTGTGGTTTTGAACTTTCTGTTCATTTAAAAAATATCCTGGTTTCCACAAAAACATGAAGCAGCACGATTGTTTTCAAAATAATTCTGAGAAATATTCACCGGAGAAAAAGTGTGACAACTAGATGTATTAAACAAACATAAATTTAAACATATGTATTAAACATAAGAAAGCCACAAATATAAAAATAAATCATTATAAAACAAACATTGTGTCCTTACAAAAGGAAGAGATTGGCTTTAAAAATATACGTCTTTTATTTTACAGCAGTGTGTGTGCTTGCTTGCTTTTTTTATTTTTTTTTAAAGTAGCTGATTTTCATATCCTCATGTTGTTAATTTTTTGGCCTTTAATCTTGATGTGTGATTACATGCGTCAGGTCAGTGTGTTTGCATCTTATCGTGGATTTGAGTCAAGTCACATTGGTCACATGAGAAATGGGTTTTTTTGATAATATGACAAGATTTGTTCTGCTTTTTATGCTTATAGTTAGGAATTTGTGCAAAGGTGTACTTTTAAAAAAGCATCACTTAGTATCACTGAGATACTGATTTTCTTAACATTTTGAAATTTATTTTATTTTTGTATTTTAAGTTTTAATAATTTTATTGTCATTTTTATTATAATTGTTTTTAAATGTCTATGTAGTTTTTATGCATTGTTATTTCAGTTTTAGTTAATTTGGTACATCAAGTTAAACCAAACGAAAATGAGAAACGTTGCTTTTGCAGCAACAATAAAACTGACTTTTTTTTTTTGCCGTTATTACAATAGGACAGTTAGCTGACAGGAAGAGAAGTGGGAGAAAGACTTTTCCCGGGATCAGGAAAAATACATAAACCCTGACTCGAACTCTGGACGCCCAAAGGGCAACAGAGCTATATGCCGACGCATTGCCCACGAGGCTATCGGCACCAACAAAATTTGATTTCAGTTAACATTTATTGTATTAGAAGTAAAAAAAGAGAAAAAAATAGTGGTTTTAGTTTTGATTGACTGTAATAACCCTGGTTAGAACTGAGGCCAGATCCTCACAAGCCTAGAGAAGCTGCATGTAGCAGTAGAAAATGGCCTAAAGATGAAAGTGCTCATACTTCTGTCTATCTGCTTTTAGACTTCCACTGTTTATCTAGCAAACATTCACCTGTTTGCTCAACGTTAGGTTCTGACACACATGATCAGTGAACTTTACACGCTCAGCCGTACAGCTACAGTGAAACACAATGTCAGTCACTTCATGCTAATGTTGTCACTGCTCTGATAATCTGCTGTGAGTTTACAGTTACAGCACTTCTGCTTTTGGGTAACAGATCTTTCAGAATTTTCATGTGCACATTATCAAAACAACAGATATTAGCTTAGTAAATCCTTTAAAAATCACCTTTAGTTTCTTTTTTTTCTATAAATAGCTATTGTGCATGTTGTAAAGTATGTAAAATGCAAGCCCTTGTTTTATTTACACAGCGTGCTGTGCATACAGGTGCTGGTCATATAATTAGAATATCATCAAAAAGTTGATTTATTTCACTAATTCCATTCAAAAAGTGAAACTTGTATATTATATTCATTCATTACACACAGACTGATATATTTCAAATGTTTATTTCTTTTAATTTTGATGATTAGAGCTTACAGCTCATGAAAGTCAAAAATCAGTATCTCAAAATATTAGAATATTTACATTTGAGTTTGAATAAATGACCATCCCTACAGTATAAATTCTGGGTATCTCTTGTTCTTTGAAGCCACAATAATGGGGAAGACTACTGACTTGGCAATGATCCAGAAGACGAACATTGACACCCTCCACAAAGAGGGTAAGTCACAGAAGGTCATTACTGAAAGGTGTGGCTGTTTACAGAGTGCTGTATCAAAGCATATTAAATGCAAAGTTGACTGGAAGGAAGAATTTGGGTAGGAAAAGGTGCACAAGCAACAGAGAATACAAGCTTGAGAATACAGTCAAGCAAAGCCGATTCAAACACTTGGGAGAGCTTCACAAGGAGAGAACTGAAGCTGGAGTCAGTGCATCAAGAGTCACCACGCTCAGACGTCTTCAGGAAAAGGGCTACCAAGCCACTTCTGAACCAGAGACAACGCCAGAAGCATCTTAACTGGGCTGTGGAGAAAAGAACTGGACTGTTGCTCAGTGGTCCAAAGTCCTCTTTTCAGATGAAAGTAAATTTTACATTTCATTTGGAAATCAAGGTCCCAGAGTCTGAAGGAAGAGTGGAGAGGCACAGAATCCATGTTGCTTGAAGTCCAGTGTGAAGTTTCCACAGTCTGTGATGATTTGGGCTGCCATGTCATCTGCTGGTGTTGGTCCACTGTGTTTTCTGAAGTCCACAGTCAACGCAGCCATCTACCAGGAAATTTTAGAGCACTTCATGCTTCCTTCTGTTGACAAGCTTTATGGAGATGCTGATTTCATTTTCCAGCAGGACTTGGCACCTGCCCACACTGCCAAAGGTACCAAAAGCTGGTTCAATGACCATAGTGTCACTGTGCTTGATTGGCCAGCAAACTCGCCTGACCTGAACCCCAGAGAGAATCTATGGAGTATTGTCAAGAGGAAGATGAGAGACACCAGACCCAACAATGCAGATGAGCTGAAGGCCACTATCAGAGCAACCTGGGCTTCCATATCACCTGAGCAGTGCCACAGACTGATCGACTCCATGCCACGCCGCATTGCTGCAGTAATTCAGGCAAAAGGAGCCCCAACTAAGTATTGAGTGCTGTACATGCTCATCCTTTTCATTTTCATACTTTTCAGTTGGCCAAGATTTCTAAAAATCCTTTCTTTGCATTGGTCTTAAGTAATATTCTAATATTTTGAGATACTGATTTTTGACTTTCATGAGCTGTAAGCTCTAATCATCAAAATTAAAAGAAATAAACATTTAAAATATATCAGTCTGTGTGTAATGAATGAATGTAATATACAAGTTTCACTTTTTGAATGGAATTAGTGAAATAAATCAACTTTTTGATGATATTCTAATTATATGACCAGCACCTGTATTTCAATTTGCATGTTAGGTAAAATCAAATATTCAGTATGTTCTATATACATTGCACACAAATATACACCCATAAAGACATTTAAAACATGGATTCATGATTTATTTTATTTTTCTGGCAGGGCAGAAAAGCTGTCCAGTGAGTCCTCTAGTGGCCACTTACCTTTACTGCCTAAATGTGCATTTCATAACTAAATGGAAAATTAATAAAAGAGCAGCTGTCAAAATAAAATGTAAAAATAAATAAATTATATGCAATTTATTAAAGTAGTATTTAAATCTTATAGTTAAACACATTTTTTTACATTAATTAAATAATTTTAATTGACAATTTGCAATTATGCTTTATTTATTTATTTACATTTTGATTTCCTATTAATAAATATATAATCAACTATTTTTTAAGTGGAACTCATCCTCCATTCTGTTCAAATGCCTTTGATTACATTTGCATTTTTATGCAATATTAATTAGAGCTGATGCAACAAGGATGGGATGATTTTATAGTCTCATTATTATTGTGATTATAAGTATAATATAAGACAGATACAAGCCTCAGATCTCAGAAATCTCAATAAAAATGTATTGCATTTCAACGTATATAATGATGGTAATTTGTTCATATGTTATGAGTGTCATGAATGTCCACATGACACCACAATCCCTGTTTAATCCCACAGATTGCAGGAAGTGTGAAAGCCAAAACCTATAGAGGTTAATGAGCCCTGACGTGTGTGTGTGTGTGTGTGTGTGTGTGTGGTTGCAAGCGCAGCTGAAAACTAAAACCCTTTGTCCTGCATGTCTGTCCTTGTAGGTGTCAATCAGCAGGTGATCTGGTTACAAAGACATGCGAGCACAGACACCTGTGGAAAGAGTTTGCCAAAAGATCACTTACTGTGTGTTTGAGAGGGCATTGTGGGAAAGGAGATTGATCATTGCTGACTTGTAAACAATGAGCATACTTTGTTTGAAGTCATGGATAAAATCACCTGTAATTAAAGATCGAGTGGCCTGTGCTTACATGCAGTTTGACGTCATTTCTACGGTTCAGTGGATTTTATGTCCCCATGAAACAATACTGCATATTTGACAAAATGCTAAGCAGTTTTCATGCCACATGGTTTTCCCATACATAGATGTGCCTTCACCTTGAAATAAATGTCTAAAGTTATTATAGTTAACCTTAACATTTTAAGAGTATGCCATAAATCACATGACTTGTTGGAAGTGACATAATTTACTTGGACGGAAAGCAACTCTAAGTATGTTGTAGTCATAAACGTTTCCTTATTTTAGATGTATCTAATATCGTAAAACATAACGTCCACCCTGTTGTGTCAATTTGTACCAGACATGAAAAAGTTGCTTTTTTAAACAGATGTTATATATCTATTAATATTCTTACTAAATGTTATAAATCTTATGCTAGCATGTTGTTCTTTTTTATCTAGTGTTTCAACTGTCCACCCTGTAACACATCGCATTGTAAAGATGTCATGTAACAGGGTGGAAAATTAGCTAGAATGTGAATGTAAAATGTGAAATATTTGGTCAGGATTATTAGCTTGAGCCTGAGCTTGACTAGTGTATTTCTCTAATAGGCAGGCATTTTCTTCCTCTGATATATATATAAAAAAAAATATATATATATTTAAATCTATTTTTCAACAAATGTATCAGTCCAAAATCCACCGAACTGTGTGAATGAGCCATTAAGATGGTTCATAAGTAATGATACAGCATAAAGAATAAACTAAGCTACTTCTTATGAACCAAGCACACACTTACTGTATGCAAGAGACAATAAACTATATTTGAAAATTTATTTCAATTTAATTTAATTTAACATGCTTTAAAATGAACATTTGAAAAGAGCTTGTCTGAATGCAAGGCATGAATTTATTTGATTAATTTAGATATATTAAGATCATATTGAGAAGTTGTCATGGGTCATAAAATCATCAGTACAGTCAAGACAGAGCAGTTGTGCTAGTGAGATGTTATTCATATACTGTATATTTGGTATGTGACATTTAGGACTGTCTACTTCCACGAAGGACACTTTTTAAACAAAGGTTAACATTTTGGCACCCAGAAAATGACTCTTTTTGTAATCATCAGCTGTTTAAAATTCAAATCATCTGCAAGTTATATTGTTAAATACATGCCATCAAAAATATGAAAACAATTATATCATATAATAAGTTTATAAGATACACAAATTAAAATGTCATAAAAATTCAGGAAATAAACAGCTTAAGGAACTTGTAGTACATATGAATGTTTGGCAATCTGTAATTTGGCCCCACAATAGAGAATGCACACGTTCTGAGAACCTTCAGAAGGGACTTAATGCTCTGCACTGGCTATAAAAAAAAAATACAAAAATAAAGCTCCATAGGCCCCTATATAGACTGATTGTTCCCAGAAATCTCTTTATTTTTCAATCCACCTCAGGGCAAAGCTCATCAGAAAGAAAAAAGGCGGTTAGAGCTAAAATTGAGCCTGCTTTAAAACTATTACGATTTTTTTGCATTGTAACATTTTGTAATTTGGTCATTTGTTTTTACGTTTTGTAAGATTGGTAATGATTAATGACTGTAATATAATTGATTTTCACATTACAGTAATCAAAATGAGATTTTTGTCAATTTAAGCTAAATGAGGTACGAGAATTACAAGAATCTGAGGCGAGAGGCCCTAAGTGTCTTTCAAATAATTTGAAAATTCAAAAATATTTAATGCTAAAAGTAATTTCATCTTTCTTTAGTTTCTAGTGAAATATGACCTGAACATGTTTTTGTTTATGAATGGTAATGTATGACCTGGACAGGTTTTGTGAGATTGATGCTGGAGGTCAGAGGTCACATGTTCAGATAAGTATGCATAGCTCCTCGTCGGTTAACTGGTTGACCTCCATGATTTTATGAAGCTGCTCGGTGTAGCGCGCTTGGTCCTGCAGGAAGTGAGGAATCCGCACATGCTCCATCAGAGCCAGACTCTTCAGGCGCTCCACGTCCTCATACGACACCTGCACAACACACACACACGGTTAAAAGTTGCATGATTTAGGGAAAAAATGGAATTGACGTAAAACCGCAGGAAGCCCTGAAAGCTTCTCTTTTGCGCTTCTCATTATGGGAAGATAGCTGGCTCATGTTTTGTACCCAAATGCACGTTAAACACACTCAAACTCAAAGGAGATGCAGAGATGGAGATCGTGTGGAGCAGCATTCACTGTGAATCGATCCGAGATTTTTAAACTTGAATTATGAGCCGCTCACATGTAAATGAACACAGTGCTGCGCTTCACTCAGCACATTTATTTATTTAATTGAATATTGTGATTTAGCTTTCATTTCAATTAATCTTGCAGCAAATAAATCAAGTTAAGTGTATCAGTAAAGTACCTTTCCCAGAGCCATGAGCAGCTGGAAGTCAATCTTGTCTCTGTGTCTGAGGATCTTCAGGATGCCATCTAGATAAACCTGGTCCTTACTGAAACAACCTTAATAACAAAAGTATTTTATTATTTACATGCATAAACACAATGATAATTCTGTAAGATGTCATAAGCCTTAGAATCATTGCTATATTTCCAAGGCCGATATATCGGCCGATAATTAGCATTTTTTTAATTATTGACATTGTTCAGCAACTCTTGCTTACAGTGCATACATCCTTCTTATTCAATTTCATAAGAATTTCTGGTTGCACTTTATTTTACAGTATGTGCATTTACATGTACTTACAGTGTACCAACCTACGAAAGTACTGGTAATATTATGTAACTACATGGAGTAGGGTTAGGTTCAAGGTTAGTACCTGTTTATTACCTAGTTATTGTAATGACTATAATAAGTACATAATATGTACATGAGTAACAGGACTGTAAAATAAAGTGCTAACGAATTTCTTTATTTGTGAAAAATACTACAAT
Organism: Onychostoma macrolepis; assembly: GCF_012432095.1. Classification (NCBI taxonomy): domain Eukaryota; kingdom Metazoa; phylum Chordata; class Actinopteri; order Cypriniformes; family Cyprinidae; genus Onychostoma; species Onychostoma macrolepis. Next base: position 6,386,206 of record NC_081173.1, read on the forward strand.
GGAATTACAGAATCAAGACATCACCATCTAAATAAATCTCTTTACCTTACAGATTAATTTTTTTATCAAGTTCAAATTATTATTTTTCATATTTATTAATGTCAAATTTAGTAAATATTATGTAAAATAAATATAATTTTAATTTCAGCAATTGTTATGCATGTGTTTTTGCTATTTTTAAATTAAATAGTGTGACATCAAATATATAGACTTTATACAAAACTACCAAATTTTGCTATAAGTTTAATCGCAGCATATAATCATTGCAGTTAATAGTGTTCACCGTCTGTTTGATTGATTACATGTCATTAACTGCATTAATTTTACTGTACATTTCTGCCATATGGACATCAACTTGACATAGTCACCACTGATAAGCTACTACTAAATATAATGTAGAAACTTTAAAATAGAAACTTACATTTTCTGTAAATATGCTTTGCAACAATTTGTTTCATGAAAAGCGCTATACAAATTAACTTGAATTAAATGGAATTGAAATTGAATTATTATCGGTTATCAGCCACCCTGCTCAGATATCGGCATCATGCTGTACCTGGCAGTGCCGTGTCGGTCTGTCCTCGTTTGGCTCTGACACAGTAGTCCCATCGAGTGTTGGGGTCATGCAGGAACCGGCCCAGGTTGTGAAACAGCTGTGAGAAGGACATGCGGCTGGCCTGGTAGACGGTGTAGTAGAGCAGGGCGGCGCGCCACAGCGTGGGGTCCTTGCGGAAGAGCACGCTGTGGATGCTGGCCAGACCCTCCTCAGTGGGATTGATGGGCCGCAGACCGTGTTTCTTCCTGCCGCCGATGCTGCCCCATGGCTGGTGACTGTTGTTGATGCCGCGGAAGTAGTGCGTACCTGTGTGATAGATGTAGAGAGGTTTACTCTAGCAACCAATTCAGAACAATCTGTATTCATTCATTCATATTGGAAGATCAAACTTCATCAAAATTAATAGTTACTAATAACTATTAATTATTTGTTGTAGTTACCAAATGAATCTCATTGTTGTCATATTATACAGAGGAGCCCCCACTCTTTGCAATAATATTCGAAGAACCATTCATTTGTAATGAGCAGGATGTTTAAAAATATGATTAATATTTCTACCAAAATAAAACACTAATTTAGAACTTGGCATAACTCAAGAAAATGTAAGTATAAGCAATATTAATAAAGATGCTTTCACCATTTAAAATATATATACAAATGAATGTAGATGATGCTTGAATTTCATAGAGAAGCTCAATTCATTCACAATTATAAGCCATTATCGCACCCCTTGTTATACACTTTTAACATTCCAAAATTTCACTTTAGTATACCTTTTTATGGAAATAATATATACTTTAATATACTGTAATATGATATACTTTAAAAGAACAGACTAAATGTAAGACACTGAACTGTATGCTAACTGTAATTAAAATGAAAATGTAGAATAGTTTAAATTGATATTAAATGCATTTTTTTTGTTGCTTTTTTTGACCCACTAAAGTAGGACTTAAGTACATCTTTATATGCAATTTCATAATTACCTATATTGTCTTTGAAATATGGTTGAAGTTACTGCCGAATATACTGACAAGCATTTATGATAAACTAAAATATACTTTCATTTTTATTGAAATTTGTGCCATGTATTTAAATATATTTGTAATTACACATTTATGATGATTAAGTTGTTAAAGTTCAAGTTTACTAAATTTAAAATACATTAAATTTAAATGTTATACTGAACAGCACCAGTTACAATTATAATCAATCACTACTTTCCATGTGCTTTAGTATGTCAGTCAACACATCAAAATAAGTGCATAATGAATTAAAATGTACTTTAAAGTAAGATTTTGGACATAATTATTAAGTGCACTTAATAAAAATGTACTTAAGTGTATTAAGAAACATATTCATGAAAGTGTCTCTCTTTAAGTGCACTTAAGTGTTCTTTTATTTTATTAATATTATATGATCTGCAAGTATTTTTAATGTACTTTTAAGATTTCTAGTGCAATAATAATACAATTAACCACACTTCTTTTTCACAAGGGACTCACTTGTGACTACTGAACATATCTTTACCAAAACATTGCAAACAATTGCTAGGTCAAGTCTCCAGCAGCCAACCCCTGATTTCTGAGCAGACCAACAGAGAAAGTGAAGCAGAGCGAGAACACACAGCGTGGGAGTGTAATTACTGTGGTCCTGACACTGAGCTCTGATACGCTCAGGGTGTAATAGTCCCTGACAGCAGGAACACAAGCTGTTGCCAACACGGACGGCTGGTTTTTCTGGGGTGACCGAGACACGATCCAAAGCACAGAACACAAAGGAGTGGAGCTGGTGGATCATGAAAGACTTGAATGGGTCTCACTATTCAAATATGAGATTCAGTGGACTGTCAGATGCTGATATAGACAAACACGCACCGATTTCATGCCTCAGCATCCCCTCCAGCCACTGCTCTCTGGCAGTAGAGATGTTAATGGTGAGTGTAGGTCTGCTGTTCACCACAGTCATAGACGCTCTGGACAGGAGGTCATCAGTGAGATTAACCACAATCTGCAGAGAGAGAAAATTCTACATCTACACTCAAGATAATATCAATACACAACACTCCCATTCAAAAGACTGGGGTCAGTAAGAGCAGCAAACTAGCATATCAGAGTGATTTCTGAAGGATCATGTGACACTGAAGACTGGAGTAATGATGCTGAAAATTCAGCTTTTCCATCACATGAATAAATTACATTTTAAGATTTATTATGATAGAAAACTAAAGTCATCTTCAAGAATTGGCTAAAAACACATCTCTTCCTTCATTATTTGACTCTCTAACATTAGCACTCTCTATTCTATGAAAGCTTGTTTTCGCCACTGAATAAAAATAATAAAAAGGTTATTGCGACTTTTTTCAAAAAAATTTCACAATTGCGAGTTATAAAGTCAGATTAAACCCACAATTTGGACTTTTCTTCTCAGAATTGCGTGATATAAACTCGCAATTGCAATTTTTTCTCGCAATTGCGAGTTTACATCTCGCAATTCTGACTTTTTTTTCTCAGAATTGTGAGATATACTAGACTAAAAAAAGACTATGTTCTCAGAATTGCGAGTTTATATCTCACAATTCTAAGAAAAAAAGTCAGAATTGCGAGAAAAATGTCAGAATCGCAAGATATAAACTCGTAATTCTGAGAAAAAAGTCAGAATTGTGAGATAAAAAGTTGCAATATTTTTTTTTTTTTTATTCAGTGGCGGAAACGGGCTTCCATACTATTCTAATTCTATTTTTTTTTAAAAACAAAAAAAACAACTAACACTAGCTTCTCTGATCTTTTTGTATTCTATCTATTTGTTTTCTTTTTCTTTATTATACAATTAACAAAGCCTCTAACACTAGCTTGCTCTATTCTTTTTCTATTCTGTCTGTTTTTATTATATAATAAAGAATAAAAAAAAAAACCTTGCTACATGTACTGTGTTTAGCTAACAGACTTGTTATAGCACTTGCATATCATTGCTCTCTTGTTGATTTTGATTGCTTCCATTGTCCTCATTTGTAAGTCGCTTTGGATAAAAGCATCAGCTAAATGACTAAATGTAAATGTAAAAACAGTTATTTTAAATTGTAATAATATTTCTAAAATTTTCCTGTATTTTTGATCAAATAAATGCAGCCTTGGTGAGCATAAGAGACTTCTTTCAAAAACATTTAAAAAAAAATCTTACTGACCACAAACTTTAAATGCTAAATTATTTAATATTTTTCTTTACTTTTTGATGTTTTTGGATTGAATTAAAAGTGCAGTTAACAGACTGGCTCTCTCACCTCTCCCATGCATCCTTCCTTCTCCATGTATTTTTTGACATGGTACGAGATGCGGCTCTTGGTGAGGAGGTTTCCTCCAGTAGCCTGTTCAAACTTCTCATAGGAGCCGTATTTCTGCAAGGCCAACTCCATGATCCGCACAGCCTGAGACGACAACAAACACGCAGGAGACAACTTTTACAGATAAATTCAGCAAAGCAAGGCCTCACTGATGGTTTCATTGTTTTCATTTATGCCAGGGGTCATTCTGTTAAAGGTATAGTTCACCCAAATTCTGTCATTAACTACTCACCTTCATGTCATTCAAAACTCGTAAGACCTTCGTTAATCTTCGTAAACAACGTATGTACGCAGGATACGTAGTTTATGTTCAGATCAAAGTGTAAACAACAAAAACAGCGTATCCGCGTGCGGTGCTGCTGACACAGAATAGCATACATTGTTTACGTATGTGATACTCTCCAAAATGATGCTAGGGTGACACAGGAGACGAATTGTTGAATAAAGTCGTTATTTTTGTTTTCTTTGCGCACAAAAAGTATTCTCGTAGCTTCGTAAAATTATGGTTGAACCCCTGATGTCACATGGACTATTTCAACGATGTCCTTGCTACGTTTCTGTGCCTTGATCGTGTTAATTACATTGCTGTCTATGGAAGGTCAGAAAGCTCTCAGATTTCATCAAAAATATCTTAATTTGTGTTCAGAAGATGAACGAAGGTCTTACAAGTTTGGAACGACATGAGTAATTAATCACAGCATTTTCATTTTTGGGTGAACTCTCCCTTTAAAAAACAGGTACAATTGCACTTTGCTAATGTTTTACTTTACAACACTTAAATATTAAATTTAAAAAATGTTCTGATTTTAAGAATTAACAATTCATATTTATGTTGCGAACTTACGATATAATTATGCCTTCAGAAAGGCAGCAGGGTAAATTTGTTCATTTACATTTCAGTTGGACCAGTGGTCATTATTGGGCCTTAGGTAGGGTTGCGAGATTATGATTGAAGTAATGCTGATATTTTATAAATATCAATTTTCCAATAATTAAGGTTGACATTTTTATTTTCACCTTTTGTTGGCTAAGTAAGCATAAATTAATAAGGTTCCCTTGTGTAGTAGGACTGATATTTGGGGCTGTTTGTGCTTTGAGATAAAACTGTGTAAGTGAAACTCAATATAACGCTCAACTGTTATGTCATGTATGTACAGACCTCAGTAAATAACTAGGCCATAGCTGGGGCTTTGGTGTTGTGTGGATTTATGAAAACAGATTTGTGATCCGTCAGGATACGCCTGAGGTTGATCCACAATGAGCTCGGCACTCTGAGATAATCAATATAATGGTCTGAAATGAATCCATTTACGCTTTGCTGCAGCACACAAAGCTCTAATACAGCCACTATACCCTACATTTAAACATTAATCCATGAAATATAACTTGCTATGTTGTTTTTGTTGGCTTTTGCAGCCAGGAAAACTATTATGGGATCTCTGATGCCCTGTATAAAGTGCTCTGTGTTGGAACTGAATTAAATTGAAATAATGAACTCTTTAACCTTCAAAGGGGTTTAATAGTCTCACTGTGTTGTTGGCAACATATGAGCTGCTGAGCCTGAGACGCAGCTATAATGGTAAAGCACCTGTTTTTAACTTAATCCATGTTGAACGTACAAAACTTAAGAGTCAAGAGTGTTTATTTCAGGAGCAATTCCTATTAATCTCACTTACAGCACTGTGACCTTTCAGCAGGGGTGCCAAATTCAGTTCCTGGACGGCCAGGTCCTGCAGAGTTTAGCTTCAACCTTAATTAAACACATCTGATTCAGCTAATCAAGTTCTTCAGGATTATTTGAAAACTACTGGCATGTGTGTTGGAGGAGGGCTGGAACTGTGGCCCACCAGGAGCTGGATTACAGGATATGAATGAGAATACCTTATAGAAGATATCAGCATAAAAAAGGATGAAAGCAAATGAATGCTAAATGCGGCAGGTCATGAGTGAGAATCAGATAGAGACCTTGAGGGCAGATTTGCTGTGACTTCTGGCACACTACAGCTTTTTAACCAAGTACAGGCCAGGTCAGCTCTCAGACAAACATGGCCGAATCCTTATGTGCATTTGCTAATTCTCTCCCAAGTCCTTTTTAAAGCAATGCAGCATGCAATAAAATTAAAAACAAAACCATTAGACATAAAAGCATTTGTTAATTACTCATAGGCTGCATCCCAATTTGCATACTATCCACCTAAATAGAGTAGCATAAGTGCAACACATCACAACACTTATGCAAAAGGTGTACAAATTAATATTTGGCTAATTTTGAGTATGCATAATGGCATGATTTTCAGCCTAGCATTACTCACAACCCCTTGCACAGTGCAACAGGATAAATTTGATGGAGCTCAAATGTATCAGTTGTAAACAGTGGCAAAGTATGAACGTATGCCTTGGTGAATTTTAGGGTAACACAATTTGTTAGACACTAATGCTAATGTGTATGTACACGCAAGCATTGTGCGCCAAAGTCAGAATGCAATATGGCATGTCCAAATTCAGAGGCTGTATCCTTTAAAGGCATCACAGTGGCACAACGAAGGCCGTCCAGTTCAAAGCCTCCTTCAAACGTGGCCTTGAAATGCGTCCTTCATTTTCCAGGCCACAAAGGATACAACGAAAGGATCCTTCATGGACCAGACAATCCCAAAGTTCACTGCACGCTGGTGACAACAGGATTTTTTTTGGAGAGAAAATACCGAAATACATTTTTAAATAAAAGTACTGGGTTTCAACTTACTTGAATATTTAAAAATACAAATGTTTAAAAAAAACACTTTAAAGTGGTTCAAATGTTGACATATCTGGTCCATAACTGCATCTCATTTCTCTTGCTACACAATGTAATTTAAAAAGGTATAGGGTCCAAAGCACTCTATGCAAGGGTACTGTGCACTTACAAGACACTGGACAAGCTTTTGTTGCATACTAGTATATGTAAAGGTGCGGTCACATTGTAATTTTGCTAAAGTTTTGCCAAAATAGTTCCCTTGGGTATAGTCAATGTATGAAACATAGCTCACATAGAAGTCACTTTCACACCGAACAGCTTTCTATTGGTTAGAGTGGCAAACTGTGTGAAACCCATTTCAAAATATGCAATGGTGAGTCTTTTGTCTTCCCAATTGTAATGATTCCTGTTGAAATCACTGGATTCCATGTTCAAAAAGAACAGCATATGCTGGTTAGGTATGTTTTGAAGCATGGCAATTGGTTTAAGCTGGTCCTTAGTTGGTCCTGAGCCGGTTATAAGCTGGTCCTGTGCAGGAGCTCATGCTTAGGACCAGCACCTAACCAGCTTAAACCAGCTTAAACCAGCTAAAACAGCTGCCGTGCTTCAAAATATACCTAACCAGCATATGCCTCAGGCCCAATTTTGAACAAGTGTGTGTTTGTGACTGGACAACAGTGAATACCGAGTCAAGGTCCTTAATCTGTGTGAGAGTATGGGCACTCACCTGTGTGAGGAAGTGGTCTGAAGCGGTGCTGTGCTTTGCTAGTATTTGTGGAGGCAGAGGGTTGCTGTACTCAAACTGAGGATTGTATTTAAAGTCTGCTTTGAAAAACCTGGCCTTCTCTTTCTCTACATTAGATGGCTTTATGGCAGTGAGGATGCAGAGCTTCTTGATTGAGTTCTCTACATCACGAGCAGCAGGAAGCACTCTGGACAGCTGCGGGAGTTTGGTGCCGGCCGGGCAGCTGTTTTTGGGCTTGGGGATCGGGCAGGGGGACAGGCGGATGGCACTGCCCAGCATGGTGATGCTGTTAGTTTGCTTGGAACTGCTGGTGGAGAAACACGAGAACACCGACTGAGCGTGCCTGCTGTCTCTGCAACCAAAAGCCAGGCCACTCATCGTTAGAGGTGCAAGGGTCGGCAGGGGTCTGTCGCGATGCCTTGCCGTGGAGACTCGTTTGGGGCACTTGTAGGAGGAGTGTTTAGGGCTCTCCTGAGCATCTGACTCTTTCTGCAGCAGTGTGTTGTAGCTGCTGGTGGCCGTGTTAAACAGGTCCTTCAGAACGCCAGAGGATATGCGCTCCAGACGCAGCTGACTGGGGCTCACGGGCTTCTCCATGGGGCTTAGGACACAACTCTTAGACATTTCCATCTCTGGCCAATGGAGCCGTTCTGGAAGGAAATGGCACAAGATGGAGTACTACAATAATCTACTCAATTCTTAATTCTCTCTGCCAGTGAGGCATAATAGGACTATGGCTTAAACAAACAGATATATTTGCGTGATTCTTCTTTAACATTTTGTTTTCTGGAGACCATTTAAAAAAACAAAAAAAAAACAATATACATATACATAAATATATACTTAAGGATGTACTACAGTGAATTGCTGTCTTGTAGTCCAGCTCATTCGATTTAAGGCTTAGACTTAATAGGTTATGTCTAAATAAAGACTGAGGCAAGAAAAGGGTTGTGTTTTTGATCGGAAGAGTCACATCTGAGTCAAGTCCGAGACCAAAAGAGGGTCGCTTCAAGTCAAGTCCGAGACCAAAAGAGGGTCGCTTCAAGTCAAGTCCGAGACCAAAAGAGGGTCGCTTCAAGTCAAGTCCGAGACCAAAAGAGGGTCGCTTCAAGTCAAGTCCGAGACCAAAAGAGGGTCGCTTCAAGTCAAGTCCGAGACCAAAAGAGGGTCGCTTCAAGTCAAGTCCGAGACCAAAAGAGGGTTGCTTCAAGTCAAGTCCGAGACCAAAAGAGGGTCGCTTCAAGTCAAGTCCGAGACCAAAAGAGGGTTGCTTCAAGTCAAGTCCGAGACCAAAAGAGGGTCACTTCCGAATCAAGTTTGAGACCATAAGAGCATCGAGACGAGTCAAGTCTGACACCAGAAGAGGGTTGCTTAGAAACAAGTCTGAGACCAGAAGTGAGGTGTATACGTGTCAAGACCGAGACCAGAAGAGGGTCGCATCCGAGTCAAGTTCAAGATCATAAAGGGTCTCATCCGAGTGAAGTCAGAGACCAGCATAAGGTAAAGTCCAAAGTCCATGACAAGACAAAGACAATAAAAATATGGTCTTAAACTCTGAAGTTCGGTCTTGAGTACTACAACTAATAACCCCCTTTTGTCATGACAATATCAAAATATATTAGGATGGGATAACAGAGAGCACCGGGTGGAATTTCAAGTAAAGGAAATACTGCTGGTCTTAAACTTGAGACCAGCCCCGTCATTGTCAATTCAGTGTTGCGTCCCCATTTCCCTGGAAACAAAATCTCCTTCGCCCACTTAACCTTGAATCCAACAAAAGACGAGAAACAGATCCGAACAGCACAGTGAAATACAGCACGCTGTAAGCAGCTCTTTCACTGTCAAGCGAGTTGACTTCACAGACCAGGCTAATCCTATTAGAAAGCACAACAAATAATATTCCCCATTCAGCATGACAGGTACTGCTTGACGACGATGCTCTGCATTCAATGATCCTGTAGGCTTTCGTAATCCCTGTCTGTTCCACATTTATCAGTTTGGATAAAGCATCTGCTAAATGAATAACGTACTGTAATGCATTTATTACATCATCTCAGGAGGACAGAATAAGGATGCATATACTGTATCAGTGTTATGTCATGTGGCACACAATGGCAGCACTAGTCCACGTGCCTCTGCGAAATGATCCCAGGCCTTATCACAGAGAACAGCTCTGACAGGTGCACTGATGTAGAAGGACCACAGCCTCAGCATCACAGAGCCAAACTAGTGAAGAAGCACATACTGTCTGTCTATGTTAACATCTTAGGGCTTCATCGGAGCATGCATAAAGTATATTTGGAAACACTAAACATGTATGTCAATGCATTCGACACGAAAAAAAAAAAGTGAACTCATTTTACTTTCTGAAGCCATTTTTGTAATTAAGTAGTGTTGCAGGAGCCTAATTTTGGTGGAAACGAATGTATAAAATCAGTTCCTTTCAAGTCTCTGCAATTAATTCTAAGAAATCTCGTTTTAATTGAACATCCACTTCAATTCCCTAAAGCAGTAGGTCATTATATCTATGCAATCCACTGAAGAACACTGTAACATCAGCATACTGACAGACTCACCAGTAACTTCAATGGATTCAAGCATCATCTCGCTTGTGCTGCGCAGCCTCAACTTTTCAACCGTGAAGCAAATGTGTTTATATAAAACAACGAAGCGCACAAACGACGCGACAAATACTCAGTAACGCGGTTGTAATATCTTGCATATGTCCAGCGCAGAGTAACGCTGTAGTTCGCAAATCTCCGCTTGTAGGATCTGATGAGAGCGCGCTCAATCTCTTCTGTCTGGAGTCTCGAGCGCATAAGTGCGTTGCCATGGTGCGCTGTCAACGTCACCCCAAAACGTCAGTTCCGTTTGGAAAGTGACTTCGAGATTTAAATAAAACCTTAATTCGATAATTTATTTGAGAATGCATTTCACAATACTGAGCACACGGTAAATAATTCAATGCATTTAACTCACTTTACAATTAACAGTGCTGGGTAGTAATTGATTAATCTGGATTAGGTAATCAGATTCCAAAAATTAGCTAAGTAATTGTTAAATTACATTTAAAAATGCTCGTAATCTGACTACAGTTACTTTTTTAGTGATTACATATTATTCATTCAATAGCAATACATTATTCATAATTTATTGATTCTCCCTAGTCCCCCTTTTTCATCTTTTAAATGTCCCTTTCTAAAATATCCCGCCGCTTATATACACTCAGAAAGTCTTCCAGTTTTGTGGACATTCACACAGAGACCAGTCACTACTCAGGTGTCTACACAGCACTTAACCACTGATTTATAAAAATCATTTCAGGTTTAAGAAGTGTTTCAAGATTGCATCAACTACTGATAAAACACATTACGTTTGAATCTGAATTAGGCTATTTCAGCATGTTGAATTGCACAAATTCGTGTTATTTCTTATTTACATGTAATGCAGGCATTCCCAAACTTTGTCATCTGAACCTCTTTCACCTAATATATTTAGTTGAAGTAAAAAATAAATGTTGTAATAATCAAGAATCATATTTGCATGTTTACGGTTCTCTGACTTTAGTTAATGGTCACATGACACGCAGGTTCACAAATAATTGCTATATATATATATATATATATATATATATATATATTTTTTTTTTAGTAAGTGTTTTTATTTTGATTGATGTTAGCCTATATTAATATGATTATAATTTTACATTTTTATAATTTAATTAACTTTTCATTAAGTCTCAAACATCCTGCAATCCTCAAAAAGAAGTTATCTTTCTCTTTGTATTTTTATATCGATATGATTATCCTACTTAAATCAATGTGATACAACGAGTTATGTTAAAATTAATCTGAAAGTAGTCTGATTATACCTAACATGTGTAATCTAGCCAAACAATTTGTAAGTAATCTACACAGATCTGACAATTAATTGTTTATCCCCTGGTTTCACAGACAAAGCTTAAGACTTACGCCAGACTAAAATCTAAGTCTGAGCTGTTTCGACTGAAAGAAACTTGCACTGATTGATCTTAAAATATGTCAGTGCCTTTATTTTATCTCAGAATGCACACCAGTAATGTTTTTTACTAAGGCACGTTTATAAAAATTAGTTAAATGTCCTAATTCTGGTTAAATCTAAGCCCTGTCTGTAAAACCAGGCCTATGAATGCTTGAAACATAAGACCGAATTTAAGCATGTTTAAATTTTAAGTTACATTTTTTTATGCTGTATGTCTTAAATTTATTTGTAATTTTAATTACTTATTTCTAAGTCATCAGGACCTCATGATCTTTCTTTTAACACTTTAGTTTAGCCTCGGATTTCATGTTACAACCCTCCTGTGTATTGAAATTTATTGAAACAATATTTAATTAATTTCTGTGATATTTATAGACCATTGAACAGTTAGCCACTTGGACCAACAAAGTACAAATATTGCAGTTCTCATTGTACACATTCATACACCCCAGAAACACTGAATTATTCCCGTCTAAATTATGCTTTGAAGAAAACAACCCCCAGTACCACACACACAGACAGCTTTATACCTCCCTCTTGTGGAGATACTGAACATTTGAAACTTGTAAAACAAAAGAAAGAAAGAAAAAGAAAAATTAAATGTCTAGAAAGTTAGTGTTGATGATATCCTTAAGGAAGCACATGAGTCTCATGGCCATGATTTATTTGAAGCCAAAAGACGACAAAAAAATAAAAATAATAATAAAATGGTTGTGGGTTACAATATACTTTTAAAACATCTTGTGACAAAAAAAAAAAAAACATATCAAGATTGTATACTGAATAAAAGTTCTACTTTAAAACATAAAAATACAATAATAAAAGGTAAGTTTCATTTGTAGAACATTACGGTAATTAACATCTGTTCATCTATATAAACCACATTTTAACACCAGATGATCAAATGTACTTGGTTAGAGTTCACAGTTCCTCACACATTGGGCCATTTTCAGAATTTCAGCCAAAAAAACATTATAAACACAATCTCTATTATTATTATAGCTCAATTGAAAAGTTTTTTTTTTTCCTTCACTTCACTGCCAAAAAGTTTTCTAAGAGGACTTGTGTTTTAGAACGGTGGTGAGGCTTTTATGATGATACAGAGTTCAGTTTAGAAAACGCGAGTGGCGACTCACAAACCTTTGAAGATAACAGGGATTATACATAACTTTGTACAACCTTCAAGTTTAAAATGTCTTCTCAGGGAGTGTCCAAGAGCAACAGCTTTAATGGTACTGGACGTGTATCTTGTCAATCAGTCTATTATCTGCAGATCTTCGGGGGGCTGCTGTCTCTCTCTCAGAGCTTGGCTGTGGTTACTCCATGCTCTCAGGGTCCGCCTGGGCCATATACGCATCCAGCTCTGCATCCAGATGGCCCTTGGTCTTGGACATGTAAGCATCGAGCTGGTTATCCAACTGCTCTCGTGTGACGATGGGGCGACCTGCTCCTCGGCCTCGGCCGCGTCCACGACCCCTTCCTGCAAACCCTCCACGACCTCTCAGACCCCCGCGGCCTAAGAGAGACAATCATGGACTTTAATATTGAGAGACAAACATTTAAAGGATAAGTCCTGATAATTTACTCACCCGCATGTCATCCAAGATGTTCATGTCTGTCTTTCTTCAGTCGCAAAGAAATGACTGAGGAAAACATTCCAGGATTTATTTCCATATAGTGATCTTCAATGGTGGCCAACGATTTCAAGGTCAAAAATGCTGTTTCAATGCAGCTTCAAAGGGCTCTACATGATCCCAGCCGAGGCATAAGGGCCTTATCTAGTGAAACGATTGGTCATTTTCTTTAAAATAAACATTTATACAAATTAACCACAAATTCTCGGCTAGCATTAGCTCTGCGATGCGTGTCTTTATTAGGTGATATTGGTAAGGTAGGCGGAAGTACCGACCCAGTGTTTACAAAGCAAACATGCAAAAAAAATTAATTGCCCTTTACAAAAAAGGTAAAACAATGTTGGATGACTTTAAATTTGGAGGAGAAATTGAGATGGAGTTTTTAAACAAAGTACAAAGACGAAGAACTAACCGCGCGTGACCTTTCCGACATGATTATGTAATGTGATGACGCGCATCGCAGGGCTAGAGCAAGCCGAGCATTTGTGGTTCAAAATTGTATATTAATTTTTTTAATTGAAGAAAAGAAAGTGACTGATTGTTTCACTAGATAAGGCCCTTGATCCTTGGCTGGGATCATGTAGAGCCCTTTGAAGCTGCACTGAAACAGCATTTTTGACCTTGAAATCATTGGCCACCATTGAAGTCCACTACATGGAAAAAAATCCTGGAATGTTTTCCTCAAAAAACGTAATTTCTTTGTGAATGAAGAAAGAGATGAACATCTTGGATGACATGGGGGTGAGTAAATTATCAGGAAATTTGTATTCTGGAAGTGGACTTATCCTTTAAACAATCAAGAACAAAACAGAAAACACGAACTGGCAGAAAACTGCTTTTTTTTTTTTTTTTAAATGTTCAAATCTCATTGAAAGAGACATTTCAATAGTATTTTTTTCCTTATTGTGATGTAGGAGCGAAACAGTTTCTTGAACATGAAAATATGTAGGGCAGGACTTGATTCACTGGTGGTGGCATTTCTTAGGGCTGTGCGGCATATCGAGTTTGTACCATATATTGATATTTTTTATAAGCGATATGGTATGAGGCAATACCGTTTAAATCAATATACAGTAGTTTGATACAAGCTCATCTGAATAATGGCAGAGGACACAGAGTGAGCTGCTGCGGGTAAAGTGCATGATCCAGTTAGTCCTATTAACATGAGACATGCTTTGTGTTAAGGACTTTGAAATAACTCATAAGATATAGTTAACACGTATAGTTTAAAGCGGCTCGCCCCATCAGATGCTCTGACAGACTCATGCGCTGCTGACAGAAACGCTACTCGCGCCGTTTAATGCGTTTGAGATGTGCCGTTTTCATCAGAACATAACTTACATTTCACAGGTGTAGTCTCCATCTGTAAACGTTAGACAATCATGGAAATATTTTGCTGTCAGGAGCCTTCTGCATGCGATTCTCCACTAGACTTCGCATACTTCAGTGAACGAGCGCACCAAACAGCCGGAGCACAATAGAATAGGAGCACAATAATTGTCATATGTCGAATTTTAAACCTACAAGTAAGTGTATTTTATGATAGCAGTAATGGGGTAATCAAAATATAATGCAATTATTCTGTGCTCGTGTTTATTTACTTTTTTAGTTTAGTGAATAGAACTTCTGCTTTAAAAAGCATTATTTAGTGATTTTAGCATTATGTGTGATTTTAGCCCCTTTTATGCACATAATGGATAGCATATCCTATACTTTCACTATATTTGCCTTCATTGCCTCTAATATATACATTGTTTCATTTGGACAACATTGAAAAGAAAGAAAGAAAGAAAGAAAGGAGGAAGAAAAAGAAAGAAAGAAAGAATTTTTTAATCCAAATAGAACATGTAGAAAATACCAAGATATACACCGTATATTGCGTTTCAGCCAAAAAATACAGAGATATGATTTTTTTTGGCCATATCGCCCAGCCCTAGTATTTCTCACCTCTTCCTCCAGGTGCTCCACGTGCTGCTCCTCGGCCACCCAAAGCACCTCGTCCTGTGGCTCCTCCGCGATGACGCATGCCTCGACGGAGACCGATACGTCCAGGACCACCCCTACCTCTCATCTGACCTGCACCTAACAGATAAAAATCATTTCACCTCAGGAAAATGAATGTGAAAACTACTTCCAGAATGCATAAGGGAGTACTTACAAAGTTGTGGCATTCTTATGTTACCAAGCTAGCTGCATTCGTTTATAACATCAAAACTGAGAATCTCATTGTTTTACTACACAGGACAATGCCATGTCTTCTACTGTTAACTTCTCTCAATAACTTAAAGATAATTCATGAGCAGCAATGAGTCAAAATGACAAGTGGATACTCCATTTTTATCTCAGCTGCAAAAATGATCTCCCTTAAAGGGATAATACAAATTATGCCATTTACTTCGTCTCATGTTGCTCCAAACCTGTATGACTGACTTTCTTCTGTGAAAGGTGATATTTTGAAGAATGTTTTGGTATAAACAAACTGTTTCAGTTCCCATAGTCCAAAACTGTTTGGTTACCAACATTTTTCAAGATATCTTTAGTGCACCACCGAATTAAGTCAAAAAGATTTGGAACAACATGATGACAATTTACAATTTGGGATGAACTATCCCATTGGTCAACTACACTCCTTGAAGGAAAAGTAAGGCAGGCCTCAGCTGTTTCTTTCTGTTATCACCCTGAGGCTGCACAACAGGTGCAGGAACTACAAGTCTTGTAATACACCAGGCGTCAGCCATAAAATGACAGCTTAGACCAATCAGCACATAGTGAAGTTTAGAGGTAGGTGTGAAACCTCTGATGAACAGTGTAACACTAAAGCATCAGCTGTACTGCAGTGATTGACAACTCCAAATGAAGCACAGACTTCTTTTGAAATGTTAAGAAGCTGACAATGCACTTTCAGCAAAGGAAGGACTTGCTTTATACTGAAATGCATGCAATTATCTCTTCCTCAGATTTAAAACTGCAGCAGCACATAATTAGAACCTGTGTTTGTGTATAAATAGATGGTATGCAGCTTTGTATTCATTAAAATAGTAAACGCAGGATAGTGGTCTGAGAAGTACACTGGAAAACACAAACAGCCGTGTGATGAAAAGACAGTCACCTCTAAGAGAGAGTGCTCCTCTCATGCCACCACCTCTTCCTCTTCCCCGCAGTCCTCGTCCAGCTCCACGCAATCCTCCAGGAAATCCTCGTCCTCTGCCGCCGCCCGGCATCAGCGAGCCGATGGGCCGACCCAGCCTGGCCTGGATGTTGCTCTTCCCAAGTCGCTGTTTTAGGCTCTAAAGGTGGGTGATATGAGGGATTGTTTCTCTGGGCTGACTGTAATTAAACGTGGTATGCTTAACTTATAAAGCCAGCGTGAAATGACTTTCGTAACATATCTGTAATGTATTACAAAATAATGAAACACGATATGCAACACGGAAAAAACAACAACTTTATTTTACCCATCTGAAAAGCATACATTTCGGACCAGAATGAAACCAGAAAATTGAATAACATGAATCAATAGCCTGTGCAGACTTGTGACAGGAGCTGAAAACTAAAATTGTTTCATACATGGAGCATGTTTGCTCAAAATGACTTAAAAGACTACGACGACAATTTTCCTTAGGAAAAATTTAACTTTTGCGTAGAATTAGACGTATAGAATATTTCTTAATAGCGTATTATAAACGCAAAAAAAGGGCCAATTTAATTGATGACATACTTCAATGGTACACTGCCATTCAAATTTGGTGTAAAATTGTTTAATGTTTTTATAAGAAATGTCTTATGGCCACCATGGCTGCATTTATTTGATCAAAAATACAGTATCTACAATATTATTTTAAAATATTATTACAATTTGTTCTATTTGAATATTCCTGTGATCAAAGCTGAATTCAGTGTCACATGATCCTTCAGAAATCATTCTAATATGCTGATTTGCTGCTCACAAAACATTTATCATCAATGTTGAAAACAGTTGTGACACTTAATTCTGTGTTAATACTTTGATCGAAAAATACTTAATGTAAAATTAACAAATTTTATTTTGAAACATGACAATTGTCTTTTCTGTCACTTTTGATCAATTTAATGTGCCCTTGCTGAAAAGAAAAAAAACAAATACAAAAATAATATTTTAAACAGTAGTGCACACATTCAAAAGCTTTTTCTTTCTGTAAATTCAGCATTTTGCAACCTCTTGTACTGTGACGCATCCGTCAGCTGATTTGCAACTCTATTTATATCACCTCAAAGTGTCATGTCGGGTCATCTTTGTGCATGTCACTTCCTCTCTTACCTGTTTGTGTTGCAGGGCAGCCTGCACAGAGGGCCTGTTCTCCATCTGCTGAGCGAGCCGGCGGTTCCTCGCACTGGCCATGTGCTGCTGCTGCATGGTCGCCCGGATGCTACTCACTGTCGGCTGCTTGTTCTTCAGCATGTTTGTGAAGCTTGTGGAACACAACAGAAGGAGGGTAGAGAGAGAGAGAGACAGAGGAGGGAAAGGGGGATACGAGGAAAGGAGGGTTCCAAATCAAATCATTTCACACAGCATGGACGCAGCTACAGCGGATCCTGTAGCAATCTAGAGAATGCCCTTTTTAGACCACACCTGCTTTCATTTACTCTCTCTCTCCATTACGTGTGGAGACACCCCAACATATTTGGCTTAAACTGAATGCCTACAATGTGGTTTCAGCAGCAAAAGAGAAGACAGAGATAGAAAAGAGGCAGATTTCTGAGTGATTGCCACTTACAGGCCGCCATCAACCCACTGTGACGTCACCAGTCCGAGACACCACACGGTGAGTCGGCCCAGGGCTAGAGGGGTGTCTGGCAACACAGCCACTTACAACCAAGACCGTGACCTGGTGCACTGTTCTGCAAGACGCTTCTGATGAGAAGAGGGGAAGGGGGTTGGGGGGACAGGTCACGTCTAGGTACGGACTGAGCACCTTATTCTGCAGACAGCCAGAGAGAAACTGAGAAACGCAGAGGAGCAGCAGAAAAACTCATCTGAGAGAGAGAGTGTGTTTTTGTGTGAGAGAGGGCACACACACCATCTTGCATTATCAACTCATTCCCATGGCTGAGGATGCTCTTCTGCAGTGAACTCAAGTGCAGTCGGCTTACCTCACCATTACCCTCTCACCTCCGGGTGTGCGCCGCTTACGCAAGAGACACCTCGCCAAACACGGCACGTTATCAGATCTTTATTCTCGACTCATGTAACCGTCGTCATGTTGGGTAAGCGGTGCACACACCGTGCAGGCAGTCTAGCGTCCATGTCAGGTCTGATGTCTCCCCCTCAATGACCTCCATAGTACACGTGTCTTGAGGCTTGATGCCTTAGTTATCTCTGTATGCTTTTCCCCCTGGCCTTGAGATAATGCTGTCAGGATGCGTAGCGCCTCACCGCTCATTCAGGGACACCTTGGTGGTGCTTTTCAGCACGACTTTTTGAGAAGAAGGGGCGCTCATGTTTCTTCAGACTTGCAGGGATCTCTCCTGTAAGGGACAAACAGCAGAGTATAGATGTTAGGTATCTGTATTGCATGAAATGAAAGTGAAAGCGTCACAGACAGAAACAAGAAAGTCAATGGAGAAATCTGAAGTTAGAAAATGCAATACACGGGCTGGATTTTAAAATCTTGTGAGCTGACTACCTATAACCAGGGTTTTCAACCTTTTAGACACCATGGACCCCCAAATATGATCATTCTTAATGCGAGGGACCTCCATGCTAAAATATAGAAGGCAACTACATAGTTTATTGTATAAAGACCAAGTTTATACAGTGAACGTATGTCTAAAATACTACTCAAATGTTTTCTATATTAAGGTGACTTCCAACTTTTCTGTCTTTTTCTTGAGTACTGCAAGGATTTTATTTGAGTTTTTCTCTAAATAGAATATCTGTTTTTTTTTTATTATTATAATCTACTTTTTATGTTATTATTATTATTATTTTATTTTTTTACAGTTTGCTCTCTAAACTTTTCACATATTGGCTAAAAAATAAATCCCAAAAATGTGCCGGGAGTGGTCCCCATTTATTTAATGTTTTAATTAATTTAAAAATTTTTATGCAAGTCTAGATTTTTATTTTATTTAAATCTTCGAATTTTTGTTGTTTTCTAAATTTTTAATTTCTCTCTAAACTTTTCCACAGACTTCCTAGAAATCCCTTGCAGCCCTTGTTTATTTATTTTAATCTTTTATAATTTTTTTATTTTATTTAAATTATTTTCTCCCTTTTTTCAAATTTTCTCTACATTTTTCCCAGAGGCCCTTGTTTATTTATTTGAATCTTATTTGATATATATATATATATATATTTTTTTTTTTTTTTTTTTTTTTCCTTTTAATTTAAATAGATTTTTACTTAATTATTTTCTACATTTTTTTTTACACTTTTCCACAAACCCCCTCCATTGAGGCCCTGGTTTGAACCCCTGACCTAACTTAGACAGCATTTATTAAGTTTTTGCAGTATGCTGGTAGACATAAAAGTGTTTATGATGACCAAAAATGCGGTTCAGGAGCTCAGTAACTTAGGTTTCAGAACAGTTTGTTATTCATACCAGGCGTCAACATAATGGTAAAACAACAAGATTTACCGGTTACACAAATGTATTTACAAAACTGTATGACTGCTCATCAACCTTATACTTCACTATCTATGTAACTCACACAAAACTCGTTCCTATTCACATATTAACCACTCTAATATTATATGATAATGTGTAAGATATATTTAATTACCTTTTCTCTGAAAAACTCGTGTTAGTAGAGTCAGGGCAGATCTGTTAGCCGTGTAGCTTAGCGCGTCGCTGGAGCCGCTGACTGACTCGACAAAATCACACTCCAAACTTCTCTACTAGACGCACGAAAATTGTACAACTACCGCCCCTCTTCTAAATATATTTAAGAACTTAAAAACAAAGCTATATCCCACAAAACTGGCTATTTAACACCAATCTACTTCTAATCCGCAACTCTTTCTGCCTCCCCTCCCCTCATTCATCACAAAATGGTGCTAACAACTGCGCGAGCTCGGAAAATGGAGCACCGCTTTCTCCGTCAGATATCGCGAGATTTACGCATGAACGGCTGTGTGCCAAATAGTACCATACTAGTACTAGGGTTAGGGATGGGCAGTATTTCAGATACATGTAAAATAGGTACTTGAAATACAAAATAGTATTTTGTATTTTAAAGCCTTTGGGAAAAAAAATCAGTATTTTGTATTCAACATTCATGCACGCATTCAGTATTGGGTGAGCAGATTTTCTGCTTTTTTTTTTTTTTTTTTAGGTGAGGGTGTCATGGTCAATTGTACTTGTTGATTAAAGTTAAAATAGTGCATCATTCAGATTTGCCTTCAGTTAACATGAAAGAATAAAGGGGAAAAATAGCATTAGCCAATCAGTTTTGATAGTTTAATTGTTTTTTTTGGGTTTTTTTCAACTTGCTTGTCAAATGCATTTAAAGCATTACTGCATGTTATGGGTTGGTGATGTGACAATACATATCATGGCGATGATATAAAATGTGAATGATTGAACTTTTCTAAATTGCTTACATAGATAGGCCTCTCGGGATGAGAAAATATATCCATGCAGCGTATTGGGCAGGAATTATTGGAAAGTTGGAGTGGAAAAGAAGCATGAATGAATGAGTGTGATGTGCTTGGCGAAAGGAAATTCAAATTCACACTCACATGTTGGCAGGCAGTTTTTTTTGTGCGTGCTCCATGACTGAGTGGAATGCCGACAAGTAGGCCTATACTTTTGACTTAAAGGGTTAGTTCACCCAAAAATGAAAATTCTGTCATTAATTACTCACCCTCAGGTCGTAAGACCTACGTTCATCTTCAGAAGGGTCGTAATCAACGTAATTAGCATTGTTTACGTTCAGCATGCGCACGCTGTCTACTGAACGTAAACAACGCTCATTACGTTGATTGCGTTCTGGGGTACTCTCCAAAATGGCGGAAGACGGTAACTCGGGGAGAAGAATTGTTGAATAAATTATGTTATTATTGTTTTCTCTGCACACAAAAAGTATTCTTGCTGCTTTGTAAAATTACGGTTGTGAAACCCTGATGTCACGTGGACAGACGAGGCTTTTATACTTGAAGCTCTCGCCATTATATAATTCTGTGAAATGACATTGTTCTCCAAACCATAAGAGGCCCTGTCCCAAATCGCACCCTCGCGAACTTCCTCTAAGTCCACACTTTCACGACGAAATGGCGCTTTGACTGTCGGGTAGAAGTCTGCTGTGGAGCTCGCCTCAGTGTGGGCTCAGCAGAAGTGTGCATCAAGGGCGCATAGCTGCCGCAAAGGGGGAGCTCACAAGCACCTTTCAGAAAGCTAAAATGACGAATGGGACACCCTACGGTCTCGTGGACTTAAGCCCAAAGTATACTTCACTTTTTACACATACACAAGGGTCAGCTTACACAATTTTTTTTTTGATTTTTGAAGGCAGCATAGATGTATCCTTCTCTGCCTTTGATATCCCACAATCCTGTGCGCCCAAAACAAAGTATACTTTGAGCTTTAATGGACACGTGCATGTGGCAGCCATTGCAAGACCGCAAGTGCACATGAAGTGTGCAATTTTGGACAGGGCCGGTGAGAGGAAGTAGTCTGCCGTGTAGCTTGTCAAACAATCGTTTCATGAGAAGTTTGTGAATAAATGGATTTCTTCACATATAAACTCATTACGTTGTGGGTCATTTTTGAGGACACACGTGAACATGTTTTTGACTTAAACCTACACAAAAGAATCAAAGAATCGGGTAAAACCCAGTAACCTTGAGATTATGACTTGTGACATTAGAACAAAACATATGAATGATAACAATGCTTTCTTATATGTGCTATTTTTAATTCATTACACATTTTATTTTAATTAATGTTTATATTAAACACAGACCATTGCTTTATTCGATATTTCTGCTATTGCAGGCTCGTTTTGTAAATGTAAGTATTTTTAGACAAGTGCAAACTTGGTGTTTAATGAAAAATTGGTCATATTTACAAAATCAGGTGATTGTGTTCACCCATCTATGCAGATGTATGTTTATGTAGGGACAAAAGAATTAAGTTAATCACTGTCTGTCGCCATCAGTTTAGTGTAGTGATTTTGTGCATTTGTGAAGACACTGATGATCTTAAGCTTTTGATTTCATTGTTCATCAAAAAAAAAAAAAACGGCCAATTTCACATGTATTTTGTGCATTTTCGAAATACTGTATTTGTATTTAAATACATTTTTCCACGCAGTATTTTGTGTACATGTAAATACATTTTCATGTTTTTACGCTCATCTCTGACTAGGGTTTGTGCGTGAATGTTGTGCTTCAAGATTTTATCTCTAAAAAAAGGTTACGGCACATTTTAAGGTGTTCTGAGCAGGTTTAACCATTTTAAATTACATTTGAGCCACTTACAGTCATCCTGCGGTGAGACAAAATAATTCAAAGAATTTAAAATGACAAATATTGCATGCAATAGCTCAATTCTCATCAGGTCATTTACATTTACATTTACATTTAGTCATTTAGCAGACGCTTTTATCCAAAGCGACTTACAATTGGGGAATACATCGAGCGATTAATCTTGAAGAGGCAATCAGACATACGAAGTGCTTGCAACACCAAGTCTCAGACATTGTTCAAATAAATACAAACTACCAAAGGAAGGAATAAGTAAAGATAATTTTTTTTTTTTTTTTTTTTTAAGTTTAGGATGAAGTCAAGTGCTGTCGAAAGAGATGAGTTTTCAGTTGTTGCTTGAAGATTGACAGGGATCCAGCATTCCGGATAGAGGTGGGAAGATCGTTCCACCAGCCAGGAATGGTGAATGAGAATGATCTAGAGAGTGATTTTGCGCCTCTGTGATGGTATCACGAGGCGCCGCTCACTAGCAGATCTCAGATTTCTGGAGGGATGTAGTTTGTTAATAGAGAGTGCAAGTAAACGGGTGCTGAGCCAGTGGTTGTTCTATATGCAAGCATCAGTGTCTTGAACTTGATGCGAGCCGTGATTGGTAGCCAGTGCAGGGAGATAAAGAGAGGTGTAACATGGGCTCTTTTGGGCTCGTTGAAGACCAGTCGTGCCGCTGCATTCTGAATCATTTGTAGAGGTTTGACTGTATTAGACGGAAGTCCAGCCAGAAGAGCATTGCAATAGTCCAGCCTAGAAATGACAAGGGCCTGGACAAGAAGTTGTGCAGCATGCTCTGTCAGAAAGGGCCTGATCTTTCTGATGTTATATAGTGCAAACCTGCAAGATCGAGCAGTTTTTGTAATGTGGTCTTTGAAGGTCAGCTGATCATCAAAGATTACACCAAGATTTCTGACCGAAGTTGATGGGGTTATTGTTGATGAACCTAACTGGATCGTGAAGTCATGCTGTAGAGTCGGAGTGGCAGGGAGGACAAGAAGCTCAGTCTTTGCCAGGTTGAGCTGCAGGTGATGTTCTTTCATCCATGCCGAGATGTCCGCCAGGCAACCTGAGATCCTTGCAGTTACCGTTGGATCATCTGGTTGAAAAGAGAGGTAGAGCTGTGTGTCATCAGCGTAGCAATGGTATGAGAATCCATGTGCCTGTATGATGGGACCCAGTGATGTAGTGTATGTGGAGAAGAGGAGGGGTCCAAGAACTGATCCCTGAGGAACCCCAGTGACCAGTGTATGTGCTTTGGATACCTCACCTCCCAGGCCACCCTGAAAGACCTACCAGTGAGATAGGATTCAAACCAGCGAAGTGGAATGCCAGAGATGCCCAGTGATGAGAGGGTGGACAGGAGTATCTGATGATTGACAGTGTCAAAAGCGGCAGATAGGTCCAGCAGAATGAGGACTGATGATTTGAATGGGCTTTTGCAATTCGCAGGGCTTCAGTGACCGAGAGAAGCGCAGTCTCAGTTGAATGGCCCCTCCTGAAACCTGACTGTTTAGCATCCAGTTTGTCGTTCTGTGAAAGAAACAGTGAGACTTGGTTGAAGACAACTGCTCAAGTGTTTTCGCTATGAACGGAAGGAGAGAGACAGGTCTGTAGTTTTCTATAAGAGAAGTGTTTAATGTAGGTTTTTGAGCAGTGGGGTTACCCGAGCCTGCTTGAACGCAATGGGGAAGTTACCTGTGAGTAGGGATGTGTTGATGATGTGTGTGAGTGCAGGTAAGAGTGTGGGTGAGATTGCTTGGAGAAGGTGTGAGGGATTGGGTCAAGAGGACATGTTGTAGGATGGTTGGAGAGGAGAAGCTTGGATACTTCAGCTTCAGTGAGTGGACAGAAAGAAAAGATGGGAGTTTTAGCAGTGGATGTGGTAGGGTGAGGGTCCTGTGTGCGTGGAGGTCCCAAATCGCACCCTCGCGAACTTCCTCTAAGTCCACACTTTCACGACGAAATGGCGCTTTGACTGTCGGGTAGAAGTCTGCTGTGGAGCTCGCCTCAGTGTGGGCTCAGCAGAAGTGTGCATCAAGGGCGCATAGCTGCCGCAAAGGGGAGCTCACAAGCACCTTTCAGAAAGCTAAAATGACGAATGGGACACCCTACGGTCTCGTGGACTTAAGCCCAAAGTATACTTCACTTTTTACACATACACAAGGGTCAGCTTACACAATTTTTTTTTTGATTTTTGAAGGCAGCATAGATGTATCCTTCTCTGCCTTTGATATCCCACAATCCTGTGCGCTCCAAAAACAAAGTATACTTTGAGCTTTAATGGACACGTGCATGTGGCAGCCATTGCAAGACCGCAAGTGCACATGAAGTGTGCAATTTTGGACAGGGCCGGTGAGAGGAAGTAGTCTGCCGTGTAGCTTGTCAAACAATCGTTTCATGAGAAGTTTGTGAATAAATGGATTTCTTCACATATAAACTCATTACGTTGTGGGTCATTTTTGAGGACACACGTGAACATGTTTTTGACTTAAACCTACACAAAAGAATCAAAGAATCGGGTAAAACCCAGTAACCTTGAGATTATGACTTGTGACATTAGAACAAAACATATGAATGATAACAATGCTTTCTTATATATGCTATTTTTAATTCATTACACATTTTATTTTAATTAATGTTTATATTAAACACAGACCATTGCTTTATTCGATATTTCTGCTATTGCAGGCTCGTTTTGTAAATGTAAGTATTTTTAGACAAGTGCAAACTTGGTGTTTAATGAAAAATTGGTCATATTTACAAAATCAGGTGATTGTGTTCACCCATCTATGCAGATGTATGTTTATGTAGGGACAAAAGAATTAAGTTAATCACTGTCTGTCGCCATCAGTTTAGTGTAGTGATTTTGTGCATTTGTGAAGACACTGATGATCTTAAGCTTTTGATTTCATTGTTCATCAAAAAAAACGCCAATTTCACATGTATTTTGTGCATTTTGAAATACTGTATTTGTATTTAAATACATTTTTCCACGCAGTATTTTGTGTACATGTAAATACATTTTCATGTTTTACGCTCATCTCTGACTAGGGTTTGTGCGTGAATGTTGTGCTTCAAGATTTTATCTCTAAAAAAAGGTTACGGCACATTTTAAGGTGTTCTGAGCAGGTTTAACCATTTTAAATTACATTTGAGCCACTTACAGTCATCCTGCGGTGAGACAAAATAATTCAAAGAATTTAAAATGACAAATATTGCATGCAATAGCTCAATTCTCATCAGGTCATAACCTTGTATAAAACATGTAAAATTATTATTGTTATTTTTATTAAAAAGGTAATATGCCCCAGACCCTCAAATGATCATCTTCATGCAAGGATCCTTATTCTGAAATTTAAAAGACAGCCACCACTGTATATCCCAAATCTATGCTGTATTAATTTGCACATTTCAAAACTGTGTCACTAATATTTCTGCTTTATGTATACTGTTCACATTATCATTTCATGCCGTTTCATGTGCTAGTTTCACATGCAATGTATACTGCGTCGCAGGTAGTAAGCAATAAGCTAGTATTAGGCCACTATTGTATTTGAACACAGCCATATGTGTGACGCAGAAGTATGCAAATTTGGAGATTCGCTGATTTACAAATCATCGCACAGCTCTTGTAGGCCACTCGCGCTGTGTTGTAATATCTGTAAAGACGCAGTGAGTGTCTAGCGCTGTCAAATCCGCGCTCAGTAAAGATGGCAGCGTTAGCAGTGCTGGAAACCCCTTCAGGGAAAGATGCTCTCGCTGAGGGTTTGCTGGACCTCCTGAGTCCCGCTGTACAGCAGCTTGACTTACATGTGCACTCAGTCAGGTAGTGTATTTTGGGAAACATGCGTGTTTTTTTTTTAAACCCGAGAAATGTTTAATTCAAAACGATTAGTTCTGTGTGCTAACATGCTAATGACTGTCAACATGACAGGTCTTGTGACTCGGAGTCAGAGATGCTGTGCCATGCAAAACAATTGCAGTTCATTTCTTTCTTTCTTACCTTTTCGCACGATGTTTGCGTTTGAGATATGGTTCATATTCATGCATTTCAAAGCGTGCATAAATATATACAGCTATATCGTTTATATACTGTAAATTTATCTTCGCAGAGAAAGCCAAGTGGAACTTAGGGAACACATTGATAATTTGGCATCTGGTAAGTTGGTTTGAGGTGATTATGCATTTACAGTTTTTCTTAATTCTTGAATGAGATTTATTTTTCTCAAAACGGTAAGTTAAGTTCCTACCTCTGGGCAGTTAGTAAAATTATAGTCAATTATAGGTCACACACCAGGGTTGAATTTCTTTTCAATTTAGCAGATTGCATGTTCTGTGGCACCTGTGTGCAAAATAGTGAGGGTAATTTGCACAATAAGCAAAAGCTCAAGGGGATTCTGAGTGAAATTGTCATAATATTCACAACTTCTAATATTCTGAGCCATCACATGTAAAATAAACATTTAATTGTAAAAAATCTGACAGACACATGTATATTCTGTAAATATTTGTGACATGGAATATTTGTTGATGTCTGCTAAATTGGCAAATGACATGCCATAGTAATAATTTAGTAATCGCAATCATACCAATTAAGCATATACAGTAGTCAACATTCGAAGTAGCCTAGATCAAAAAAGTTCATCAAAGTTATCCTAAGACAAGAACGCATTTTGGTTTTAGGACAACTTTGATGAAAGATTTTGATCCACTTCAAATGTTGACTAGTATATATATATATATATAATCAAGGGTATGAATAATTTTGAGCACATATATATAAAACAAAACAAAACAAAGCAATTGAATAGGGTGACCATACTTCTTCTTTTTCAGACATGTCCTGGCTGGGATTTATAAATTGCCTATTGTTTTCATATTTGTAAAAGGTAATGAATGAAAAGCAGTTTGACCTTTTGAGGAGAAGGCGTGCAGGCATTGTACATAATCGGTCAATGTGCATGCAAGAAGGTGGGATCTACAGAGAATCATGCAATGCAAACCAATATGTTAATGTATATGTAGAGAGCACATCAATAGGAAAACAAAGAAAAAACCCAGACATTTAGAAAGCA
The DNA here is from genome assembly GCF_012432095.1 of Onychostoma macrolepis. Lineage (NCBI taxonomy): Eukaryota > Metazoa > Chordata > Actinopteri > Cypriniformes > Cyprinidae > Onychostoma > Onychostoma macrolepis. The sequence goes on from NC_081173.1 coordinate 6,413,767, forward strand.
CAGCCAGGACATGTCAGGGAAAAATAGAACATATTGTCATCCTAGAAAATGACATGTTATGACTATAACTTCCTTTGGCATAGAATATAAGAATATAAAAGGTGACTGTGTGTCTGTTTGCAGTATTAGTAAGTATTTAGTAATCCATCCACATTAAAAAATATAAATGCAACTCTCCTGCCCCTTTCTGCACAATTCATGAATATTATGTCATCTTATGTGAGCATTTCTTCTGCAGAGTTGTGTAGGATCAACGAACACCAGAAGGTGGCACTAGACTTAGACCCATATGTGAAAAAACTCCTTAATGCCAGGCGAAGAGTGGTGCTTGTCAACAACATACTCCAGAATGCACAGGTAAGAGACTGAGACTTTGAATATAAAACATCAGTTTGCTTGCCATCTTTCTCTTCATCTTCTCCAATCTTTATGTTGCAGGAGCGTTTGCGAAGGCTGAACCATAATGTTGCTAAAGAGACGGCACGCAGGAAGACCATGCTTGAGGCATCTGGAGCATTTACTCCACGCTCTCCCAGCAAACCATGATGTCCGAAATCTCACATATTGGGAATGCACCATTACACTGTGCTCAATGCCAAGGACCAACGCTGTAGATTTGCAGAATCTTCCTCTTATCATTAAAGGGCGCTGGGCTATGCAAAGCACTGCTAACCGAACACTGCAGCATTAATGTCAGTTCACTTAAGAGTAGTCAGGGAGACAGCAGTGTAAATATGCACTCATTTCTTTCTTGAACATATGACTTTTTAATAAAATATTTGTCTGAATGAATTTAACTGTTACTGAAAAATGCAATGCTTTGGATTTGCTAATTATTTGCAAAAATGTAGAATTTGAATAATTATTATTATTTATCAAAACTGCCAGGTGAAAATATCTAGTCTAATTTACCTGTAAATATTGTGCTGCCAGTCTTACCATATTTTTTTTTCTTGGGTTTAGACTCTGTACACATTTTTATCTAATTATTTTCTGTTGCAAATGTGCTTAATGTATTCAAAGGAATCATTCACCCAAAAATGAAAATGTACTCAGGCCGTCCAAGATGTAGATGAGTTTGTTTCTTCATACGAACAGATTTGGAGAAATTTAGCTTTCCATCACCTGCTTGTCATTGGATCCTCTGCAGTGAATGGGTGCCGTCAGAATGAGAGCCCAAACAGCTGATAAAAGCATCACAATAATCCACACCACTCCAGTCCATCAGTTAATGTCTCGTGAAGTGAAAAGCTGCGTGTTTGTAAGAAACAAATCCATCATTTAGACTTTTTAACTTTACATGGTTGCTTCTGGCCAAACTACCATGATAATAAGCAACAGTTTGAAGTTCAATACATCTTAATGATGAATTTATTTCATAAAAACTCGCAGCTTTTCACTTCACAAGACATTAACTGATGGACTGGAGTGGTGTGGATTATTGTGATGTTTTTATCAGCTGTTTGGACTCTCATTCTGACGGCACCCATTCACTGCAGAGGATCCATTGGTGAGCAAATGATGTCTCAAGTTCTTTTGTCCTTAGAATGGCGAGTAATTTGACAGAATTTTCATTTTTGTGTGCACTATCCATTTAAAAAACATTCAAAACATATATTCTAAAACATTTGAATCTTAAAAATATTTATGTTTTCTTTTTACATATAGATATTTAGCCTCTGAAGACTGAATACTATTCATTAACATAACTCGTATTGTCCATTTAACAGTGTTAGAATTATATATATATATATATATATATATATATATAGTCATAGATCAAGCCAACAATTTTAGGGGAAAAAATGGAATTCCCCAGGTATCCGTGGCATGGCATTGCATTATAATTTAATCAGCACTAAAATCTTAGGCATGCACGTGTCTTATGTAAATAGTGGATGCTTTGTAAGTGGATATGAGAAAGGGTATATGAAGGTGACCTCTTGTTTTAGCTGAAAGGGAGAGGGTTAGGAAAAGATTTCAGGACAGGTTAAAGGTCAAGGGAGGGAATCTATCAAGGAGGAAGTTGGAATCATATGAGGGGCCTCCTAAAAGTCGCTCTGTTGATGAGAGATTAAAGACAGATTGCTGGATATCACTTGACTGCAACAAGTAAAATGAACGCGTAAAAGCCTTTTGGAGTCTGCTCATATTTGATGCTCCCTGCATATGCAAACTTGGCTAAAAGATGTGCATGCCACTGTATGTTCCTGTGAAATATATTTATTTGTGTCCAAAAGTAATGAAAATGCTAGAACATCTGGTCTTTTGTATTTTATACCGCCTTTGTTTTATAACCCTACACCTTTTGTTTATTTCAAGGTTTAAATGAACGAAATCCCAGATTTTCACCGTGGATTTGTGGGCACCGTTGTATATTTTAGTCCTTTATTAAAGCTGTCAGTGGGGATTAAAAAGAATATAACTGTGTCCCAAATGACACACTATAGTATACATATGTACTTACTACTTACACACTATCAGTGTGTCCCAAATCACGTACTTATACACTATTCTGTGACATTTTGTAGTAGGCCTATGAATAGTGCGAGTAGCATGTTCACACTGAAAATCCCAAAAAGAAAAAGTACACTATACCCGGATGATGCACTTAAATGACCGAGACATTTTTTTAAATTTGGAATGTTGGACACTTCATGCATTCAAATGTCACATCTTTAATTACGTAGCGAAGGGGGAGAGGCTATCGGACTCTGATTATGAATGACAAAATAACTTTATTAAATTCATACACTACATGTTTGAGTACATAGTGCACACATAGTGTATAAGTGCATAGTGTGTCATTTGGGACACAGTTCATATACTTATGCACTATGTACTCAACCATCGGTTACTTTGCTTTTTGAACCGGAAGAACGAAATTCCTCCAAAAAATGGGGGGAAAAAGCCACTTTTCCCTTAATAATAGACATAATGAGTGATATTATTGTTTTCACTGATGTGCAACCTATGTTAACATCTCAAAAAATGTGCTTTAGGTTTTCATTTTCAGTGTGAACACTACTCTTTACACACACTTACACTATTTATACTACAAAACGTCATGCAATAGTGCATAAGTGCGCGATTTGGGACGCACCTCTCTAGTGCTCGTTGCATGCGGCACTGGAGTGCAAGTCTAAAAGTAGCCATCACTGGTTGTTGTAAATTTCAATCATCGATGGAAACTGAGGAGGGATGAATGGGGCGGGGAGAGCCGATACGGGGCGGAGTAATCTCAGCGGCGCCACCTTAAAAAAACAGTCGCGCCGATATGTCAATGCAGACGCGACCCAGACAGACCTCGGCCCTGGGGCCCAGCCGTGAGAGCCGCGTCGTGATTGGCTGAGCGCCGCCGTCCTTTTGAGACTCGCCTTCCTATTGGCTGGAGCCGGGCGAGACGCTCACTCGCACAATGTCTACCCGCTTTTGTTATTGTAGCGAGCGGCCAGGATGCGGAGACAGCGAGCCTGATAGTCCGCTATCGACTCCGATACACTCAAATTAGATGTTGGAGGGGGAAGGGGGACAAGATTTACTACCTCGCCGTCCTTGTCCAGAAGACAGCTTTTCGCTATTCTCCAACAATACGACCGATGTGTGAGTGTTTTAACATTTTCTGTGCGTCTGTTTTATTCATTTTTAAATGCACGTTGCACCGCTCGAGACCGTATCAGAAACTGAGCGGATTCTGCGATACGTTTCGCTCGTTAGGAAGCATATTGCGTCTGGCCGTGTCGTAATAACTCATCTTTGCCCTTGTCTGAGCTCCGAAATATTTCGCAACTGTCTAGCGTTTGAATAGCCTACTGTCTCGAGACGCTGACATGTCCACCCTCTCACAACAAGTTCGCGAGCAGGAGGCTGTTCATGCAACAGTTCGCCTTGATTTTATTGACCCGACTAGTTAGTTGGTTTGCATGGCACCTTAACTTGCTCTTATCCAGCGCGAGCGCGTGAAATGTTTAGACCGCGGACTCGATGACGTCATGTGACCAAATATGGCATCTGCGCCGCTGCGTTTGTTTGCCTGCAGAGCACTCAACAGTTTGGCTTTAACTTTGCATGACATTTTATGAGCTGTAATATCATCCTACAGTACGCTGGGGATGTGTTGGATGAGGTATTGTGTGTAGTTTAAACATGAGGGCTTTCTACTGCATTAGGCCTAGTGTTATTATAATTATTTCAAGTAATATATACAATATTGCATGTTAAAGTCTGCGTCTTAAAATGGGAGCCTAACAACCATTCGTTATTATGTGATATCTAAAGCTGGGTTTGGATCCGAATGTTCTCTAGAATCAGGCCACCGTACACTGTACTACTATATATATGATGAAATAACAGAGTAATACACCCAGATAAGAAGAGAGGAATAATGCATGAGTGTTTCTGTCAGAAGAAACTAAAAAGAAACCGCTTTCTCAAATATTACAGCTTGTGAAATCACTTCATCTGATAGCATTGTACATTCTGTCTTAATGTAAAGTTGTTCCTCTGGTGCTCTGCCTCAAGGGCCACTTGCGCAGACATGGAGAGCATCGCCGAGTCTGATAATAAGGGTCTCAGAGAAGCTCCCCCCAGATTAGAGTTGATGATGCTCAGAGATCTGAAGTGTCAGGATCCGACCAGCTCTCAATTACCACCGCACTCTAGAAATCTTGCACTTTTGCACTTGCAACATCTCATGCAAAGATCACAGGGGTTTTTCATCACAGAAACATGAAGTTCTGCTTCTTATGTACGGAATACAAATTCAAGTTCATCACTGCTGTATAAACCACCTCAGTCACTTGCAGCATATGCGGGTAAAATTTTTTTTGATATCTCGGTTTATTGTGCATGGAAAACTGGGAGTATGTGGCCTAAATGTCGTATTTTCGAGTTCTGACCAAACAAAGTCATATTTACGAGTGCAGGAAATCAGATTTCTTGATAAAACGCGAGTTGCCGAGTTGTGATGTTGTCATTGTGGAAACACTGATCTATAACAGATATCATAGGCCTATCTGTAACCTATAGAGATCAGTGAGAGGATAGCAATTCGTTCGTAAGAACGAATGCCTGACTTGGAAGTACGAGTTTCCAAGGTGAACTTGAAGGCAGCATAAGCCATTTGTTGGCTGGCTCCTTACTCTAAATGCTACTGCTTTTTGGCTTTTTTAAACATTTGGAATATTTGGAATTGCATGCTAATCTACTACTCTTACTGTTTCCGCAGTATGCATGCTGTGCAAATATGCAGTTTTTGTATACATGGAGCAAATGACCTATTACAGTGTGCAGCAATATGACAAAGCACACCGTATGCAATACTGTATCCCATAATCCAATGCACTCAACTTCCATTCCCAGTGTGACAAAAGTGTGACTCATTATTTGATCAAACTGCCACAAGACTGACACTTTTATACAAAATGTAATACAACAATACAAAATGACAGAGCATCATCTTGACATTCAGGAAAAGGAATTAAAAAGACATGCACAGTTAACGAGACAGTTCACCCAAAAATGAAAATTCTGTCATTAATTACTCACCCTCATGTCGTTCCAAACCCGTGAGACCTTCGTTCATCTTCAGAACACAAATTAAGATATTTTTGATGAAATCCGAGAGCTTTCTGACCTTCCATAGACATCAATGCAACTGACACATTCAAGGCCCAGAAAGGTAGTAAGGACATCGTTAAAATAGTCCATGTGACATCAGTGGTTCAAAGACTGACACGGAAGAGAAGAAATTGTTGAATAAAGTTATTTTTGTTTTCTTTGTGCACAAAAAGTATTCTTGTAGCTTCATTTGCTACAGTTGAACCACTGATGTCACATGGACCGTTTTAACAATGTCCTTATAACCTTTCTGGGCCTTGAATGTGTCAGTTGCATTGATGTCTATGCAAGGTCAGAAAGCTCTCGGATTTCATCAAAAATATCTTAATTTGTGTTCTGACGATGAACAAAGGTATTACGGCTTTGGACCGACACAAGGGTGAGTAATTAATGACAGAATTTACATTTTTGGGTGAACTATTTTAGGAAACTGAGCATAATTATAACTACGCTATATTGAGCGATTATACTACTAATGTCCATGAAGCATTACTACGCTACTGACAGTGTGTTGGCACACTAGATGCAGCGTGTAAGTGTCATGTGTTGATGCTGCTGTTCTGTTTTCCCATCTGTCAGAGCAGCAGGATGTCCGTAAACCCTCCCAACAGTAATGACGCCTGCCTCAGTATCGTGCACAGCCTCATGTGCCACAGGCAGGGCGGCGAAAATGAGGGCTTCGCCAAGCGTGCCATCGAGAGCCTGGTCAAGAAACTGAAGGAGAAGAAGGACGAGCTGGACTCCCTCATCACCGCCATCACCACCAACGGAGTCCATCCCAGCAAGTGTGTGACCATCCAGAGGACGCTGGACGGACGCCTACAGGTGAACCACGCTTACAGTAACTGACGTTCAACCATTAACATTCGCTTTATTGCTTTACTGCAGTGAATTCCAGGAATCCCTCCAAATGTTAATGCTGAATGGACTGAGTAGATGAGTCATGTCTTGATTTGGCAGGTTTTTCTTGTCTGCTTTACTCTGTGTTAGATGGCTTTTTCAGACAGGTACTGAATTGCTGTTTTAGGCTGTCATTCTGTCAATGTGAAGGTTTGATCGGACATGACACAGAAGGTGTTTAAAGGTGTTTAAAGGGTTTCATGGGACCTGTTCGGTGAGGATGTGTCTTTGTCACAAAAAACTAGACTAGATTGGCCAAGTCGATTATTTGGTAGATATTGGCCATTTAGTGCTGTCAATGAACAATGTATACAATAAAAATAAATAAAAGAAAAAGCGTAATATAGTGTAAATATGTAAAAGAGTAAATCTAGTATAATAATAAATAAATGCCCCCCTGCATACCCAAATGCTTTCAAATGTTTAAGAAATCCAATATTTTATGGAGATAGCAATGTTTTGGTCATGATTCCGTTGTTTCATTAATTTGTGACAGCGGTTACAAATTAAACACGAATTAAACAAAACAAACAAAGTAAATAAATAAATACAATTTTGTTCATGCAAACTACAGCAGATTGATTCTCTTTTCTGAGTAAATATTGTGTAAAATAATTCCTTTAATTCCCACAAATTTAAAATTCACATCTTATTTAGGATCAATAAATTATATATATATATATGTATACACACTCCTTTGTAAAAAAATTTAAATATTTTTGAAAGAAATCTCTCACCAAGGCTGCATTTATTTGATCATAAATTCAGTAAAGACAGCAATATTGTGAAATATTATTACCATTTAAAATATCAATTTTCTATTTGCATATATATTTTTGTTTTCATGCAAAGCTGAATTTTCAGCATCATTACTCCAGTCTTCAGTGTCACATGATCCTTCAGAAATCATTCTAATATGCTGATTTAATGCTCAAGAAACATGATTATGAACATAACATTATAAATGTCTTTACTGTTGCTTTTGATTAAATTAATGCATCACTGTATTAATAGAAAAAAAATCTTACTGACCCCAAATTTTTGAATAAAACCAGACATAGAACTTATACTGATGGCAAATACAAGTCATAAGCAACGGAAGTGTAGTAATCACATGCAGTAAACATATTTGATCATATTTAAATCCATACCGCAGATCTTCCTTGAAAAACGGCCCAGAAAATACAAAAATTGTTGTAGATTTTATCTAAGATTCATCATCTGTCCCGCTCTGTAGATATCGGTTTTGCAATCGGCCGTTTTAAACTCATATCGGTCAACCACTGTATAAACTCCCTTTCTCCAGTCTAGAATAACTTTGGAAAGTGTGTTTTCCTGCATTGTTCACACAATTGTGTTTCCCCAAATCTATTTGTGAATCCTGCGATAAATAAAGTCAGACAATGTAAATAATCAAGGCATTGTCCGTTGAATAAACGTAGTGATTGGGTGTTGCTTTGAGGCCCGGCTCTAATCGCATCCACACCACCCACATCTGAACATACGGCTTTCTTATGGGAGATGGATGCAGTCGCAGCTTCAGCCAATGCTAATAGCTTCCTGCCTGTAGCATCGGTCTCCATGGATACTAGATGATTGACAGCAGCTACAAAGAGAGACATTCATCACAAGGCCTTTGACTGTAAACCTCAACAACCTCAAAGTAAAAGTGGTGGTTTATATGGAGAAGGATGGCGTCTGCGCGGTTTCCCCACCCTTCGGTATGGGCAGATTTAGAGGGAGGGGTGTAGGAGAGGCTGTGAAGCTTGTTTTGTCTAAAACACAGGAAAGGGGCCGGGTTAACTTAAGGCCGTCTATTTTTTCCTCTGTGTAGAAGGGCTGCTGGTTGATAGTCCGTGCTGTTCTTTACACACAAGATGTGATGATATCCAGGCAACACAAGGGAAAAAAGCAGCGTATGTGCAGTAATAGAGAATCTGATGCTGTAAAGCCCAACTACTGAGTGAAGACATAATGTGTCACCTTTATTGACCTTATCATAGACGGTGAATGTATGGGAAAAAAAGAGACATTAAGTTACTATTGTAAAATAGCTGTATGATACACACACACACCTCTGACTGCACAGATATTATTAGCCTATCTGTTTATCACCAATATTCTTTACACAAACATTATTATTGCACCAAGTATGTATCTTTATGATGTACTCTATAGTAATGAACTATATTACTTGGTATAGGATTTTTAAAATTATAATTTATATATATATATATATATTTTAATTTATTTGAATATATATTTATTTATTTATGTGTTTACTTAATTGCATTGAATGTGCACTTGTAGTGTAGGCCTACTTCAAATCTTAAAAGTATGTTTAAAAATATTATCAATTAATAAATTTTGACTTTCAAGTACATTTTAACATTCATTATGTTTCAATAACTTTTTATCGCGCTTTAAAGAAATACATTTATTTTGATGTATTGACTAACATACTAAAGCATATGTAAAGTACTTGATTATAATTTTAACTAGTTTAGATTAATCGCATCCAAAATGAAAGTTTTTGTTTACATAATATATGTGTGTGTACTGTGTATATTTATTATGTATATATAAATACAAACACATACAGCATATATTTTGAAAATATTTACATGTACATGTTATATTCATATAAATTATATCATATTTAAATATATTTAATATATAAATGTAACATATTTTTCTTAAATATATGCATGCATGTGTGTGTATTTATGTATACATAATAAATATACACAGTACACACATATTATGTAAACAAAAACTTTTATTTTGGATGCGATTAATCATTTGACAGCACTAGTTTTAACTGTAGTGTGTTCTTCAATATTTCAGTTAATGTTAATATATATGTTAACATTAAATGCACAAATACTAATATAGCAAATGTTAATATATTTAATGTTAATATAATGTGCTAAATTGCAACTTCATCATTACAAATATATTTAAATACATGACGTACAAGATTCAATAGAAATGACATTAAATTATATTTCAGTTTATTATAAATGTTTGGTAGTGCATTCAGCAGCATATTTTAACCATATTTTAAAGACAATAAGTAATTATGAAATTACATATAAAGATGTACTTAAGTCCTAATTGTGTCAAAAAGCACTCTAAAGGTCAGCTAAAGGTTGCATTTAATATAAATTTGAACTGTAATACATTTTCATTTAATTGCAATTAACATGCAAAAATAGTCTGAAAATATTACATTATTATACTTTTTAAAAATAATACTATATTATTATATAATGGTACTAGGCCCGGCTTATATTAAGTGTACTTAACTACTATGTACTTACATTTAATTTAACCATTTGATACAAAGCGCTTATTGTGTACATACATATTTTTACATTTGAATGTTGAACCTGCCTCTATTTTTTTTAAACCTAACCAAACCACCAAACCTGCGCCTAACCGTATCCCAAAGTGTTTTGCAATTCAACATGAACACAATAAGTACAGTGTGCCTAACAATTAATTATAATTTTTTATTATTATTATTAAGTACATACTAGTATTTAAAGACACCTATATTAAAAAAGTGGGACCTACTATATGTGACCCTGGACCACAAAACTAGTCTTAAGTGTCAATTTTTCAAAATTGAGATTTATACATCATCTGAAAGCTGAATAAATAAGCTTTCCATTGATGTATGGTTTGTTAGGATCGGACAATATTTGGCTGAGATACAACTATTTGAAAATCTGGAATCTGAGGGTACATAAAATCAAAATATTGAGAAAATCACCTTTAAAGTTGTCCAAATTAAGTTATTAGCAATGCATATTACTAATCAAAAATGAAGTTTTTATATATTTACAAAATATCTTCATGGAACATAATCTTTACTTAATATCCTAATGATTTTTGGCATAAAAGAAAAATCAATAGTTTTGACCCATACAGTGTATTTTTGGCTATTGCTACAAATATACCCCAGCGACTTAAGACTGGTTTTGTGGTCCAGGGTCACATATTATTTTATATTACAGTGTAACCACATTTAACATATCTTTCTGATTCTTTCTGGTTTGGATGTTGATATCCATCAAGATATTTCATGCTATTAAACGGAAATGAAAAATATTCCTACATTTCGTTCCACAATGAATGAATGTAAACATAATTTTTGGATATTTAGAAATAAACATCAAAAATCTCACAAGTTGATCTTCAATTTTGTGGATTTTACCCCCGATACATTCGTTAAAGCAATTTTAAGCGTTTTGAGCAACAACATCCCAAAACCACAGTAAAATCACTAGCACATGGTTATTGCGTTAATAGATGTTTGGTAGTATTATTCATCAGAACATGTTCACCAATGTTTGTCAGATGTGTTTCAATATGTAGGTTTTATAAAGACAAACAAGTTGACTTTTCAAATTTTAATGCAATTTTTAATAATGAATAACATTAGCATTTTTGTATATAATGTAATGTATAATTTTAATGTATAATGTAATGGAGATGTCCACCTGGTGTAGGTAAGTTTAGTGACCAGCGAGACTCTGGGGTTTGAACCCTGGCCCTTTTGGTTAGCAGCCCCATCACATTTGTTTCTGTTTCAGTCCATCTGCCTAAATGGCACTGACAGCTGGATTTATCCCTCTGCTCAGCTCTCTCTCGTATCATGCTGCTAGCGCACAACTGTAGCGTCATGCCTCTAGTGTTAATCTACAGAGGATTATCATATCACACACACGTCCTCCTGCTGCCCCGCTACTCCAAACACACACGGGCAGCTGTGATACGCACTCAACTCAACTCAACACATGACCTTACGCTCGGTGTGCTTTCAGGATCATGTGACGCTCTTTTGTTATACTGCGTTCCTGTCACATACGTGCTGTGTTCAAACATTTTGGTGCGTCTTTAGCAGAAGTTTGAATTGTGCTTTTCAGAGTGGCATTGCGTTTGGTCATATGATCCAATGCACTGAGCCATATCACTCATATGGGCAACATGAGTTTGTTCAGTTCCTGATCTCGGTTCCCATCTTTCAATAATAGACTTGCAGGCCAAAAGTAAAATTTAAAACAATGCCTTTGCCGAAGAGTGTGAGGAATCAATAGTTAACCAAAATGAATTACATTATATAAAACTTAAATAAAATGTATGTTTTACAAATTGTGATTTTAAAATCGCATGTATTTCACGCAGTTTAAATATGCTAATATGTATAAAAAATAAAAATACATCATTATAATACATTAAATGCGATATTATTGTTACCTAAAGCTAAAGCTAGCTTTCAAATGTAGCTTTGAAAGTTATTGAAATAAGGCTGAAATAAAATAAAATATAAATATTAGATGGAAAAATAAAAAGTAATTACTGAAATGCATTACTATAAATATATACATTTGTTAATATAATGTATAATACATTAAAAAACTGAATAATTTTTTAAAAACATAAAATTATTAAAACAAAATGAAAACTGAAAATATAAATACAAATGCTATAATTTATTGTAGTTAATTATAATTTACTAAACTATAATTAGTTAGTAAATAATATTAAAATAACACTGTAGTGATGATCACATCATTTAGTAATAGATTAAAATTGCTAGTGTTTGATAAGGTATGCTTTAATGATTATGAAAATAATCAAATTAAACCAAATCATGACCTGAAATCATGTTTCAGATATCATGGTGTATGGCTGCATCATTTCGACAATAATTTATAAAAATTATTAATTTAATTGTGTGAAATATTTAAACCACTAATATCCATTTATATTAACGCTTGGAACATTGGAAAAATTTTCCATGACTGGTTAATATCTACATTATTATTGTGCAGTACTTAAGAGATTATTTTTCCTTCAATATTATTGTACTATGTTGTAATCCTCATTAACTCTTCCTTTTCTTTTTTTTCCTCATGTTTTCTTTTTGTAGGTTGCCGGTCGTAAAGGTTTTCCTCATGTAATCTACGCGCGGTTGTGGCGCTGGCCTGACCTTCACAAGAACGAGCTGAAGCATGTGAAATTCTGCCAGTACGCATTTGACCTCAAATACGATAATGTCTGTGTCAACCCTTACCATTACGAGAGAGTGGTGTCACCAGGCATCGGTGAGTCTGCTGTCCTTTCATTCATCACCGTGAGCTAAGAGATTACTGAGCTGTGTGCAGCACTTCCTGAGTCTGCAAAAATACAGTCTCATGCTTTTCTATCAGTGCAGGAAAACATATTGTAATAAGTTTTTCTCTTTTTTTCCCCCTCTCATATCAAGTTGGTCTCAGTCTTCAAAACACGGGTAAGTTATGCAATAATCAGTGTTGGGAAGTAACTAGTTACATGTAATGGAATTACGTAATTTAATTACAAAATAAATGTAATAGTAATCAGTTACAGTTACTGAGAAAAAAAATGTCATTAAATCTGAAAATGTTAACGATTTCAAAAAAGATTCACTTAAGTCCCAAATGAATCTGTTATTTAAAAAAACAAACAAAAAAAAATTATGAACTGACTCTGTAAAATAAATTCAATTTGTCCTCTGGCTGGTATGTAGGTCCCACTGGCAGACTAATAAAGGAAGAGTACAGCCACGACTGCATTCAGATGGACGTTCCCCCAGGCCTGCCTCCTCAGCAGGACCACCAGGGGGCGATGAAACTCCCTCCTCCGGACCACTACGGCCAGCCACTGCCTCCTCTACAGCTGCCTTCAGAACCCAGCCGCGCCCCCCCACCGGTCACCCTTTACTCCAACATGCCCCTCTCCCCCACCGGTAAGTGCTGACCGCTGGCCACGCCGGACTCACAGTTGTTGTAATCACAGTATCATCTTCCAAACTCTCATGTGTTTCAGCTTCAGGCTCTATGATGCCGATGCAGGGAGGTCACGGTGAAGGCTTACTTCAGATTGCGTCTCCTCAGGGTCAAGTCATGGCCCCTACACCTCCCCTCCACCCCCACACATGGACCCCCACAGACCCCCGTCCCACCCCAGCCTCCACCCAACCAGAACGGCTACAACAGCTCCAAACACTCCCAGACGCAAAGCTCCTTTCACAGTGAGTATCACACCACGTCCTAACCAATCACAACGCGACTAGTGATAAATCCTGTTTGTGTTAATTTGGGTTTTTGACCAGTGTTACAAATACCATGTTTACATGTACGTCATTTTCTGATTAAGGTTATAATAACAATAAATGATGCATAATTACAAGCAAGTAACCTTAAAGGCTTCCATATACTTCAAACAAAATTGAAGAACGAACTGATGTGACGTCATTTCGAACAAAATCTGGCCAAAACGAAGTTCGAAACGGCTTGCCAAAGCAAACTTTCCAGAAAAGTTCATTCTGGCTGCAAACACTTTCGTTCTACCATTGGTCCGTGACGATTACGTCATAGGAGGTGTGTGCTGAGGCCCCGCCTTCTTTCACGTGGAACTCTTCTCTGGGTTTATTTTTCATCTGTCGAGTCCTTTGACGTGAGATGTCCGCAGGTAAAAACATGAACACAGTGGAGAGCCGCTTTATAGCCTAAAAGAAAATAAAGTTGTGCTTCTGATGAAATGAGACACTGACACTGTTTTTCATGTTTAATACTGCCGATTGCTTTTAAGCAATTTATTGAATAAAGTGCCATGTAAATGCATGTGACGTGACTTCACGGGAATGCTATTTGCAGAGCTTGTGCAAACATAATTATGTTGCTATGATCAGATGCTTTTTAAAAAGAAATGCTTGCCGTTTTCTAAATATTTGTTGTTTATTTTCTTACTGAGGGGAAAGTGCGCAGCACATATTTACATATTCATTTAAACGTTGCTTTCATCAGAGTGGGCGGCGTCGGGATGTTCGCTAACAGTATACCGCTGCACAGGTATTTCGAACTTCGTTTTACCCCTAAATGAAGAACGAAAAGGAACTTCGTTTTGAGTATATCGGGGCCTTAAGACAAACCCTAATCCTAACTCTAACCATTTAGTAAGTACATGTTATTAATGAATATTACTCAGTACTTAAATGATAATTACACTGTAACAAGAACACCTTAAAATAAAGTAACCTGAATTTGCATTTTCAGTAAGCCTGTCTGCTGTTTTTGTTCAGACCAATGAACAAAAAAATCAACCCATATGCAGCAAACACACAGTTATTAATGTGAACCAGTGGATCGACAAGAATCTAATGCTAAAGCATTATAGAAATCTAAACAATTAAGATTTTTAGATTTTTACAGTCATTTTGCAGTTTAATGTGTTATCATAGACATTGCCCTACAGTGCTCATATGGTATTAGATTTATTTGTGCAGGTCTTAAAAGGTTTTAAAAGTCAATATAATATACATATATACATATATATGTAATTAAATTTTAAAATCCTGCAGATACCCTGTAGTAATAAGTTATTTAAGTATTATTTTTATACTATTATATTATTTAATAAATAAAACCTGTTTCTGTCAATTAATATTAATATTATTATTTTTATGTATTATTAAAGTTATTTATATTTTTTATAACCTTTATTTTTACATTTTGAGTTTTATTTTAAATTTTGTTTACATTTTAGTAATTTTGTTTGTTTTTTACTTTTGTATTATTATTACTTTTTAAATATTTTTCTTTAGTTTTATATTTTTTTCTTTTCTTTTAGTTGTGATGTTAGTAATTTGTGTTTTAAGTTGAAGTTTTTCATCTAACATTTTTGATTTTATTTCAGCTTTATTTAAATTTAATGAAACCTTGTATATGTATGTAATAAACAGTGTATATCAAACATCACGTATATTGGCCGTGGGTTTGGCATGTACTTACTCTTTCAGTGTAAGATAAAATACATGTCACTGGAAACTTGTTGTGTCATGGCTGTTTAGGTGTTACGATCTTTTCACTGCTTATACTTTCTAATCTCTAAATTGCTGCAGCAACCTGGACAGGCAGCAGCACAGCCTCCTACACTCCTGTAGGACCCCAGCAAAACGGACGTGGCCACCAGCCTCCTCTCCACCACCCACACTTCTGTACGCTTGCCTTAAACATTGCTAACAACATGGATGCAAATATACCATTATATTTAATAGAACTGAATTCATCCATTATTGTTTCTTCTTTTGTCAGGGTCTCAACATCACAGTTCAGCATCTTTCCCCCCTCCAGTCTCCAACCATCCAGGTTTATACTTTATATCATCTCCACTAAAACACACAATACAACACATTCAAATGATCTGAGATAAAAAAAGAAGAAGAAATGAATACTTCTTTTCAGCAAGGACACATTAAATTGATCAAATGTGCATCCACAGGTCCCGAGTTTTGGTGCTCCATCTCCTACTTCGAGATGGACGTGCAGGTGGGGGAGATGTTTAAAGTGCTGTCCAGCTGTCCGGTGGTGACGATTGACGGGTATGTGGACCCCTCAGGAGGCGACCGCTTCTGCCTGGGTCAGCTCAGTAATGTGCACCGCACAGACGCCAGTGAGCGCGCCAGGTATGTGTCACACAACTGTTCCAGCCATTAAACATCTCAGTGTGGTTATTAGAGCTGAGTCATATACTGAATATTTATGATTTACTCAATATTGTTTTGTTGCAGATGTAAAGCCAACAGTGTGAATATGATAAGGATTTTAATGTCCTTTTTATTTAGCTATTAAGCTTTAAAGACCAATGCCAGTACACTTGTTCCATATTTATTCTTTTATCACAACTTAAATTAAATTTTTAATGGCATCAAACAAAGAAAGAAAGGTAGAGATGCAGACAGTTTGAAGCTATTGAAGAAAGACATTTTTGGAGCAAGGAGAATCAACAAAATATTTTAGCATTAAAAAAAGGGCACTGACTACATGTTTTAATGCAATTTATGACTTTTTGGCTACAGTTCACTGCACCGTGGTGTTAATGTTAAAGATGTGAATTGAATGTTATTTTAATATTACTTATATACAATTATAGTATTTATTAATTTAATAATATTTAAATAAATATTATATATATATATATATATATATATATATATATATATATATATATATATATATATATATATATATATATAATTATATAAAGAATTTTAAAATTATATTAATTAAATAATTAAAATGATATGTTAATGTTATTTTAATTTATGTTTTAATAATTTGATGTGCTTGTCATTTTATTAGTTTTTGTTGTTTTACTTATTTCTATTTGACTTCAGTTTTAGTTTAACATTTCAGTTTTAGTAACTTATTTATTTCATTTTTTAGTAATTTATTTTTAAGATTAAGTTTTTAAAAATTTAATATTTAGATTTTATTTAAGCTTTATTTTGATTAATGAAATAAATAGTTTTAGTTTTACCTAACAACAATAACAAGCTGCATGAATTAGAATAGTGGTGATAAATTGTAAAAATAAATTTATAAAATAATTTTAAATAATCAAAACTGTTAAAAATACATTTTGTTAACTGAAATACAGCGAAAAGGACCAAAGCACATCACAAAATTTAAACTTAAACAAAAATAAAAAATTGCATTAAAAAAACTAAAATAAAAGCTAATTCAAAATATTAATACCGGTAAATACTAAAACACAATATGTGAATCATGCTGAAATAATACTGATTACTCTTAAAAGATAAAATCTGTATATATATATATATATATATATATATATATATATATACACACACACACACACACACACACACACACACACACCTATCTATATATATGCGATGATGAAAATCATCAAAAGGCTGAAAAATATCAAGCTATATTGTCCAGTCAAAATGGCTGTATGTGTGTGATATGTGTTTATTTGTGTATAGATGAATTTCACAGGTTTTATGTTTGTCTTAACACACGCCTCAAAAAACGTCTTACTGTGCCAGATTGACACTGTGATAAACAATAATAAACAAACAGATTATGCGAGAATAACAGCCGGGAAAAACTGGATTTAAGAAACTGATGAAAAGAAATGTAAGCGTATCAACAGACAGAGGCACATCTGGTTTTGGTTATGACACTCGGTGATATGTGTTTATGTGTGTTACGTAACTATCTGATGGAAGCAGAAATGTTGTAAAGGCAGTGCTGTTTCAGTGTCTTGTCGCTCTGTCTGCAGGTTGCACATAGGTAAAGGAGTGCAGCTAGAGTGCCGCGGCGAGGGCGATGTGTGGATGCGCTGCATGAGCGATCATGCTGTCTTTGTGCAGAGTTACTACCTGGACAGAGAAGCGGGTCGGGCGCCAGGAGATGCAGTGCACAAAATCTATCCAGGGGCCTACATAAAGGTAAATAATACCAGCTTCGCTTTGAACCCATGAAAACTGTGGATGGCTAAGATGAAACACTTAAGGGGGTCATCATATTTTTAAAATTATTTATGGGACGAAATAGTGCAATGTTAATAGTGCCAGTCAAATAGCATTGACTTTTGTAGAAAACTAGATCGTGGGTGATGAGGAATTAGATGCAAGTTTTTAGCTTTGAATTTTTTTATTGTATATTTTAGCGTTTTTTTTTTTATCTACATTTTACTCGTTAACTACAAAATAAATAAATAAATCACAAAAAAGACTACATAGATTAAACACATTACAAAATACAATGATTAAAATATAAATCACTTTTCAAATTAATAAATAGATATATTTAGTTTATAGTAATTTATATTTAATCTTTGAAATACTGCTTTTTTTGTAGTTAAAATGTAACACTTCAAAATTCAAAATGTAAATAAATCACTTTTCATGATTTAAATGATGATGAATTTTTATATGAATATATAAATAAATGGACGGAAATTTTTGTATAAATTACATAAATGAATGGATTAATTTATACCAGCTGCTTATGTAATTTATTTTTAAAAATTAATGTTTTTGTGGTTAAAAACATAGTTCATGTAACAAAATAAAGCAACTAAAGCATCTACAAGCATTTAAATCTATTTATTGTCAATTAGAAAAGTTTGACCTTTTGTTTTTATGTAAAAAAACGGTATTAAAAAAATTAAATAAGCAACTTGTCAATGTCTGTTTGTCCATTTGAAAGGTTATTACATTTTTGAATGATTGTTTTTGTGTAGTTAAATTATAAAATGTAGTTACATGTAACAATAAAGTAAACATACATTTTTAAATGCAAACAAAATAAAATATAAAAAAATGTAAATAAATATCAGATAAATTTAGACAAGTTCCTTATTTAATTTTTGAAATATGATTTTTGGGTATGTTTTCATAGTACATGGTAGTGCAATCATGCTGTTATTATTATTACATCTTAAATAATCAAGGAAAAGTTCACCTAATATGTAATTCCAGCCTCGATGGGCAGTGACTACCTTTGTGCACTTGAGAGCTCTGTATGTATTTTTGCTTCCTGTCACATTAGATTTGCTTGATCCAGAGCTTGACTTTTTTTTTAAGCCTGTCCAAATGACTTTTCGTCAGCCGTTGTTTCAGGACACCGCAGCGAGGTCTCTGTATGTCATTGCTGTGCTGATAGCAGAAGTGTGAGCGTGTTGTTTGGTTTCTGCAGGTCTTTGACCTCAGGCAGTGCCACAGGCAGATGCAGCAACAGGCGGCCACGGCACAGGCGGCGGCGGCAGCGCAGGCCGCGGCGGTGGCAGGGAATATTCCAGGACCAGGAAGTGTTGGTGGAATCGCTCCTGCAGTCAGTGAGTGTCTGCCTCATTCACCGTGAAGTCAAAATGAGGGTTTTGGAACATTAACTGTGTGGCCACGTACGCACTGCAGCTAAATTTAATTGTCAATTCACCTTTAATCCTTAATCCTGTTCTGTAAAAACACAGTTTAGTAATTTATGGCAATGACAACCACGTTCTACAACTGAACTGATTCCCAGGTACAGGTGACAACCACATTTACATAAATTCTAGGCAGTGTGTACAGACCTGAATTGAACAACTAGTTGTTAATGACAAATTTAAACGCATTATGTCTTTCTGTGTGTGGTGGTATGTTGTGACTCATTAGTGTTGCCAGATCTTCCTAGAAAAAAGAGTAAATAGAACAAACTCATGATGAACTTAAATCCAAACGCATTATCTTGGAAATACAAAATATAATGACCTGCACGTGCCTACTTTATTAACTCCATAAACTGGATCACATTATAAGCTGAGCCCAAACAACAATCCCAAAGATGCTTAAAAAGCATTGCTTATAATACGTGGACATGGCGACCCTTCAAGAGCGTGCTCTGTGAAGCAGCTTTTCAAACATGAACAATTTAGTCAAAATCACGTTCATAACAAGTCATTGGTTGCTGCAATATTACTTTAGTTAAAATTTAAATTTCAAAAAATGAAAGTGTAAAAACGTTACGTAGGTTTACTGTCGAGAAAATATGCTGTACAATTAATTTATATATAAAATAAATATTTTACAAAATATTTTGGAATCCTAAATTGCTGTAAAATAAAAGCCATATGTCCAAATAAATTATGTTCCAAATTTTAAGTTGATATTACAAAAATTTAGGTTTTGATTAGGCATTATACCAAAAATATCCACCAGGTGACACCCAAACTCCATTGAATTTTTAAAAGCATTTTCCCGTCACAAATTAGTGAATTTCTCACAATATTATGTCCGTCACAAAATAACCACAAAATATGGAACTTTGAGACTCTTTTCCAACAATGTGTTTTGTCAAGATTAGAACAAAGTCTTGATTATAAAAAAAAAAACTGTAGCAAATTTTGTAAAATGACACTTGACACAGCTAGAGGGAGGAGCATATTAAAAGGATTTAAAGAACCATTTCCATGGTAATGCAAAATGGTTTTCACAGGATGAATTTTGAGTGTTTTGAAGCTTTCGATTGATATCTAATTTACAATGATTACTAAAATATTTGATAGGGAAAAAAGGCAATAAAAAGAGCACCAGTTAAAGAGACAGTTCACCCAAAATGAAAATGTTCTCATTAATTACTCACCCTCATGTCGTTCCAAACTCGTAAGACCTTCGTTCATCTTCAGAACACAAAATAAGATATTTTTGATGAAATCTGAGAGCTCTCTGACCCTCCATAGACAGCAATGTAATTTACACGATCAAGGCACAGAAACGTAGCAAGGACATCGGTAAAATAATCCATGTGACATCAGGGGTTCAACCATAATTTTACAAAGCTACGAGAATACTTTTTGTGCGCAAAGAAAACAAAAATAACGACTTTATTCAACAGTTCTGTGTCAGTAGCACCGTACTTGGATACATTGTTTACATCGTTTACACTTTGATCTGAATGTAAACAACGTATCCGTGTACATATGTTGCATATGATGTTTACGTATGTGATACTCTCCAAAATTGCGTTATAGGGTGACGTGGAGGAGATGAATTGTTGAATAAAGTCATTATTTTTGTTTTCTTTGTGCACAAAAAGTATTCTCGTAGCTTTGTAAAATTACGGTTGAACCATTGATGTATCATGGAATATTTTAACGATGTCCTTACTACGTTTCTGTGCCTTGATTGATAGTGTAAGGATCCTTGTTGTCTGGGTCAGAAAGCTCTCGGAATGCATCAAAAATATCTTAAATTGTGTTCTGAAGATGAACGAAGGTCTTATGGGTTTGGAACGACATGAGGGTGAATAATTAATGACAGAATTTTTATTCTGGGTGAACTATCCCTTTAACTGACAGTTACATCTGAAACTTTACAACAGAAAATAAGCCAACACTGGACAGAAATCTGTTTTGGTCAGTTTTATCATATAAACGTAATAGATTTTTTTGTCATCTCTGTAGCCTGACTTTGGGAATGTTTGTTTCCAGGCCTCTCGGCAGCAGCAGGGATTGGTGTGGATGATCTCCGGAGGCTGTGCATCCTGCGCCTGAGCTTCGTGAAGGGCTGGGGTCCTGACTACCCCCGGCAGAGCATCAAGCACACCCCCTGCTGGGTGGAGGTGCATTTGCACCGGGCACTGCAGCTGCTGGACGAGGTGCTGCACACTATGCCACTGGCAGACCCTGGACCGGCTAACTGAGAGCGAACAATACACAGCAAACACTCACCACACAGATACTAGACACACTACAGTAAGCGTGCGAAGAGCATTACGTGCTACAGTGTGCTTCGCACTTTTATCAGTCATTAGAATACCAATGAAAACACCACAGAAATTCACTATTCTAAAATTCATGTTTTGGAAAGATATTTCAGTGCATTTTCTTGTTCTATAGTGAAACGATGCATTTCTTTTTGGGTTAATCTCACAAAAACATGTCTAGGTCATATTTCGCTCTAATATCAAAAATATATTTGCTTAAAGACAATGAAGACTGGTTTTAGGAAATTTTTAATTTTTTTGCATTATGACTAGGGTTGCAAAGGGGTGGAAAATTTATGGAAATTTCCCAAAAATGGAAAATTCCCCAAATTTCCAAAGAATTCTAGAAATTTACCAGATGTTTTCTGCCCCTATGCAGCCCTAATTATGACATTTATTTTTTAATTAATTAAGCACATTTTCCTGCCAAATTCTGAATCATTCCTGCCAAAAGAACTGAACTGTTTCCAGATGTTTTGAGTTTGTTTGTTTATGCAATGGTGATTCTTATCAGATTACTGTATATTTTTTTTTTATACAATGATTTGTTTTAATAAATTCAGCATAAATTAAGGGAGGTCCAACAAATATAATTACAATTACAGTTATACAAATATAATAATTAATATTTGTACATTAGTCGTGGTATTTTTTGAACTGTCAGGTAGTATTCTCATTAAATATTTAAAAGTATAATTGTTATATATTTATATAAGAATAGTAATGAATAATAAAGAATAAAAGAATAATAATGTCAGATATATATATCATGATCATTTTAAAAATATTATTTCAATGAGAATTGGGGGGAATATGATTTATTTATCATGAAAATAATTCTGTAATTTTTATTTATTTTTTTGCATTTTCTTTATACAGAATATCATTTTCTATTTCTTTCTCTTGTTTTTATTGTGAAATATGGCCTTGACATGTTCTTGATGGGATTTGTGAGACTCATCCGTTCAAATTAGATGTATATACCTTAGCGCTATAGGTCTACTAATGAATGCAAGTTTACACAGGGTTGATTGCAGATTAAGTTCAGGGAAATAGCTTTATTGTTCATATGCCTTTCTAGCTTTGCACATCATGCAGTTATACTAAGAATTTTAGAGCCTAATAGTTTTGCAATACTGGTAGAAAAAGCTTAAAATTTAATTTATGGGTCAGTGTCTGAACATAAAGCAAAAGGCAAGAGTAACTGCCGCTTTTGCAGTGGCCTTGGTTCCAGAAGTATTTTTCCATTCATTCACTCCATGAGAGTTCTGAGCTACAAGATGAACATTGCAAAACATATGCATTTTAAATTTAAATGAGTTCGTACACTATATATTTGAAGTTTATGGCAAAATATTTGTTCAGATATTGGGTAGTGAGATTGACTCGAATCTCTGTGGAGAAAATGAATGGTATTTTTACTTTTGGAGCCATACGGTTGTGCTCCATTACACTCTGGTATCACACATACACACAACACGGTCAAAGACGACACAAGTGAGGAAGAGACTTTTCAACCTCCAATCAAGTTTTTTGCATAAACTCAGAATATCTTGAGATCCACGGGTTTGGTAGCACTAAATGCCTCAGAGCAAATCGCTATATTGGCGCTGGTCACTTCAGGAAGCGTTGGAAAGGACCAGCTGATGTTGATGCAAACCTGCCTCTGAGAGACAAACTGAACCAGACAGATAACAGGACAAACTGTCAAAACAAAATGCTCATCATCTCTGTGCTTGTGCTGTGCTCCTCTACATGTGGACCTCAACTCAGCTATGATGCTGCTTACTATCCAGGCATCTTATTAGTTAGACTTGCAATAGCCTTCCAGCTCCTTTATTTTCATACCAAAAAAAAGAAGAAAAAAATTGTTCAGCTTTAAAATGGTGGTATTAGTATTGTGATGCAGTTCGGTGTTTGTAACCAAATCATTTGCCATGTGGTGTAAGTCACCAAAGCCAGATTACCTCATGATAATCAAGCATGAACCCAGTGGATTTTTCTTTATGCCAAAATGTGTCTGGAATCTTCTACCTTCTGGACCTCATGCTCACCTCATTCTTTAACCAAATCAAAACAGGGCGTGTCTTGAACCGAATGTAGAGCCTTGATGCACCGACTGACCGATTTCAAACAACGGGTTTTTGCCAACACCAGTTACTCAGCTTTAGCATTTATCTCACCCAGAAACTCATGTCTGGATTGTGACCAAAATTCAGCCCTATACCACTATAACTTTTTGCAAACGGGTAGAACATCTAAACTTCACACTTTGAGCAATGAACATTATTGTTTTGCTGCCTTCCCAAATTGAAATGTCTATATTTTACTGTACACTTACAGTAAATTATGCATTTATTGAAAAGACCCTTCATTTTGGTTTATTTAAGATGTACATCCAGTACAAATGCAAATATTTCGTAACTGAAATATAATAGTAAATGTGGAACCTCATTATAGAACGTTAAAGTCAACATGAAATCAAGATTCATCCAGTTTACCTGATCTTATATTATTGACACCACAGGAATAAATTACATTTTCAAATACATTTCAATAGAAAACACTTATTTTAGATTGTAAAATATTTCATTATTATTTTTGTTTTACAGAGCCCTAGGAGACATGAGATAGGGAGGAAAAATTCTATTTTGTAAAATGATAACATTTTTATTTTCATTTTGTATTATAGTATTGCATTCCGCCAAGAAACCTTGCATTCTCTCACAAATTTGCGTAATTTGCATTCTTTCGCAAAAATGTGCGTTCTTGTAAAATATTTGCGATCTCTTGCACAACATTTGTCATCTCTGAAAATATTTGCAATCTCTTGTAAAAAAAAAAAAAAAAAAGAAAAAGTGATTTCTTGCAAAAAATTTGCAATCTCGTAAAACATTTGCCGTCCCTCGTAAAACGTGAAATCTCTCACAAAACAATTGTGATCTCTCGTAAAACATTTGCAATGTTGCACAATATTTGCCATCTCTCGCAAAATATTTGCGATTTCTTATAAACATTTGCCATCTCTTGGAAAATATTTGAGATCTCTTATGAAAAAAAAAATTGTGATTTCTTGCAAAAAAAATATGCAATCTCATAAAACATTTGCGAGGTCACGTAACATTTGCCGTCCCTCGTAAAGCGTGAAATCTCTCACAAAACAATTGTGATCTCTCGTAAAACATTTGCAATGTTGCACAATATTTGCCATCTCTCGCAAAATATTTGCGATTTCTTATAAACATTTGCCATCTCTTGGAAAATATTTGAGATCTCTTATGAAAAAAAAAATTGTGATTTCTTGCAAAAAAAATATGCAATCTCATAAAACATTTGCGAGGTCACGTAACATTTGCCGTCCCTCGTTAAATGTGAAGTCTCTCACAAAACAATTGTGATCTCTCGTAAAACAATTGCAATGTTGCACAATATTTGCCAATTCTCATAAAATGTGAAATCTTTTACAAAAAATATTTGTGATCTTGTAAAACGTGTGATTTTCTCCTGAGCATTTGCGAACATCTCGCACAACATCTCGTAAAATATTTGCAATCTCTCATAAAACAATTGCGATCTCTCGTTAAACATTTCGTTAGTGTTCCACTGAGAAACTTTGCATTCTTATGCAAAACATTTGCTTTGATCACTTGTAGCAAGAGAACGCAAAAGCATTGAAATACAATTTTTCCTCCCTTTAGGGCCTCCGTAGTTTTTACTGCATTTTTGATCAAATAAATGCAGACTTCTTATAAAAACATTACAAAATCTTACCATCCCTAAACTGCTGAACAATATTGTTTACGACGCCCACTTACTACAGCAGTTGGCTGTGAAATATGTTACATTACGGGAGTAAATACTTTGCAAATGGCATTTCATGTTGACTTTAATCAGTGCTTGAAAAGTGTTATCTGTGATTAGTCACAACTTAAAGAGAAACTATTTAGTAGAGGATCGTATGATGTTCTGCGTTCCCAGTATTGTTTCCATTGTAGTAATCTTTGTGCCTTTCCTTTGTGCTCCTTTGTTCATAGATAGATAGATTCTGCAATTACTAAAAAGCCCTTCCCAGTGATTCTCACGTTGATTATGAACATCGCAAACCTTCTATTGGTCTGAAATGTTCCAGTAGTTTTAAGCAATGAAGTACGTCAGGGATGTTTTAGTCGTCTTACAGTCATCGAGTGTTTTCGGGTTTTCGTCTGGACCCCACATGACGTTTGTAAATTGGGCGATGCAAAAGATGCAAACTCTTCATCTGCAGGGTTGTTCACATCGGCTCAGGTCACGTAGAGAATTATGAGCCTTTCGGGAAATTTATTGTAAAGCATAATGCCTTGTTTTATTTCTTTTTCGTGGCCGTCGGTTGCTATAAAACATTCAATTTAGATGTCAGGTATGCTCATTGTTTTGATGAGTG
Organism: Onychostoma macrolepis; assembly: GCF_012432095.1. Taxonomy (NCBI): domain Eukaryota; kingdom Metazoa; phylum Chordata; class Actinopteri; order Cypriniformes; family Cyprinidae; genus Onychostoma; species Onychostoma macrolepis. The sequence continues at coordinate 6,439,795 of NC_081173.1, forward strand.
CCTTTGTGCTGTATTTCATTGGATATGTGTTACACATACATACACTGCGGATTAAATGCTAATTACAGTAAAGCTGTAGTTTTAATACAGATTTCAAAGGCACTTTGCAATGTACGCAATCAGTGTTGAGTTATCTTTAAACCAGTATGCTATCTTGAGGTCATTTTGGGTGAAATAGATTTAAGCTCTCGCATTACGCATCCAATACACACCTCGGTGGTGTAAAAACATACGTGTTGTATTTAAAGATTAAACATTTATAAAATAGACATAGGCAGGTATCTAAATGTCATTAGCAACTTCAGTGCATAACTTGCTTAGACTTACAGGTATGATTCGAAACATTTTATTGGCTTAAACCGTTTGCCAATTATATTACACGGTTCTCTGTCATTTCACGGTTTATTTTGCCTTAAAAAATGAAAATATTTTACAATTGAGCCCACGACGTTGTGACAAACGTACAGTTACTACTTCCATTGTAGAGTAACTTCACATGATTTCTCCCTCATTAGCTACTGTGTTCTGCACTGTAATTTAGATTTCATTCACTGTATTAAAGGTTTAGAAATTACTCCAAAAGTCCAAAGGATGACTTTTTTTTTTTTTTTCCTCAAAAATATGTGGCCTAGTCCCTTGTAACACTTTAACTAGAACGTGTGTGTTTTTTTTCACTGATGGCGCATACTGTATTGTGTAAGGATACAACCAACATGTGTGTCAGTAACATGACAATCACCCAACTGGAAGTCAGATCAACAGCATTCCATATGAAAACTATTTCTTACAAGTATTTATCAGTATGTTATCCAGTGTGAATATATTTGAATTGACTATTTTATTGATATTGTCATTTCAATTCTTGTTGTTATTATAATTATTCTATTGTTAAAGGACATTCTGCTCCTGTATGTTGACTGTACACCAAAGTAAAAAAAATCATTTTGATACAGATATGTTTTGTGATGCATTTATTTATGTCAAATGATGTTTATAAACAGTATATATCTTATATAACTTAAATACGTGGTTATACAATCATGGAAAACCTAGAAATATATAATATTTTAATATATATATATATATATATATATATATATATATATATATATATATTTTTTTTTTTTCAATTGAATTATTAACAATGATAATTTACTTAGAATTAAATATAATCACACACAGCTGTAGAAGACATGGAAATTCATTAGTATAAAAGTTCATATTTATACAAAAAACAAATTAGTATGTAATTTTCTTAAAATTTAATTAAATTAATAATAATAATAACTCACTTATAAATAAAAGTAATCGCAAACAGCTGGAAAAGACATGTCATATTTATAGAAATAAAATATTATATGTGACCCTGGACCACAAAACCAGTCTTAAGTCGCTGGGGTATATTTGTAGCAATAGCCAAAAATACATTGTATGGGTCAAAATTATCCATTTTTCTTTTATGCCAAAAATCATTAGAATATTAAGTAAAGATTATGTTCCATGAAGATATTTTGTAAATGTCTTACCGTAAATATATCAAAACTTCATTTTTGATTAGTAATATGCATTGCTAAGAACTTCATTTGGACAACTTTAAAGGCGATTTTCTCAATATTTTGATTTTTTTGCACCCTCAGATTCCAGATTTTCAAATAGTTGTATCTCGGATAAATATAGTCAGATCCTAACAAACCATACATCAATGGAAAGCTTATTTATTATTATATAAATTGACACTTAAGACTTGGTTTTGTGGTCCAGGGTCACATATATAAAAATAAGAATTAGTATATATTTTATTTTTCTATTTATTATTATTAATAATAATAATAATAATAATAATTCACTTATAAATAACAGTAATCACAAACAGCTGGAAAAGACATGTAAATCCATTAATTGGTGAAAGAGTCCATATTTATATAAATATTAAATTAATATTTAGTTTTATACAATAATATAATTAGTATGTAGGCCTACTAATTAACATAAAAATGTTGTGTATTTACAAATAAAATATTATAATAATATATCATTTAAAATGAAATCTACATCAATAATGTTTATAAAGTAGGCTATAATGTAAGAATAGGACTTCAGGTTCGGGGTGTGCTCTGTTTTTTCCCCATTCTAGACTGTAGGGGGAGCTGAATGGTTTGCATATGATTTTAGGTTGAGTCGGCGCTGCATCCGCCCTGAGCATCATCATCTTCATCACCACCATCATCTTCATCACACTCGCATCTGGAGCGGAGGAGGAGGAGGAGGAGGCGGAGCGCATCCTTAAGCAGCGCGCAGACACAGAAGAAAACATCCACAGCTCGGCCACCATTCAGCTGGAGGATCGGCCTGAAGAAATTCATGGAAATCAAATAGAAATTCATTCCCTTTGCTTTTTATTTTTTGTTTTCTGATCACAGCCAAGCCATTGGAATTCAAAATGTCTGAGATAACTAATTTAAAACCAACATATGGTAAGTGAATCTCTATCTATATTTGCGTAATGATCCGGGCTTTAACATAGAGACGCTATAGAAACACCAGCTTGAATGATTCGCCACCTGTTTATTCGGTTCTTAATTCATCTCGGAATCAGTTTTACAGGATTATTATTATTTTTTATTTTTATTTTTTCACGAAATATTCGGAGCAATATTTTCTGTTCATTATTTACAGTAGCCTATACAGGCCATTTTTATATCGGTTTATTATATTATATTGTATTATAGTGAGTTAGGCCAGGAAATAACTGATTATAAAATAGGTAGCCTAAAATATAAAATCACAGTATGTAAAGCTGAAGTGCAGCACCGGAACATACGCACATGATTCACCTGACGGACGCATGAAGTGTGTTTATCTACACGCATGCTGTGTCATATGATGACCGATGCCATTTAAAAAGAGTTTCAAAGTAGAAATAAATGTATTTTCTACAGAAAGGACGCGTTTGGATCAGCTCGAGTCTCGCGTCGCTGTGGCACTGCGTGCATGACGTCATGTCTGTGGAGTGCGCGAGCGTCAGCGCGAGCTGCTTTATTCACTTTATTTTTAGCTGGCACATGGGTAATAACACCCGTATATCATGCATTACAACGATATTCGTAATGCCATATAATCTGTATTGTGATTATTCCTATATCTTTTCATACAGTTAAATTACAGTTAGACATCGCTGGCCTATTCCACAGTAAACAGTAGCCTACAACGAACACATGTTGTGATCATATATTATTATTTATTTACTATGTATCATATGTGACCCTGGACCACAAAACATTTTTTGAAATGGAGATTTATGCATAATCTGAAAGCTGAGTAAATAAGCTTTGTTAGGATATGACAATATTTGGCCGAGATACAACTATTTGAAAATCTAGGTGCAATAAAAAAAATTAAATATTGAGAAAATCGCCTTTAAAGTTTGCCAAATTAAGTTCTTAGCGATGCATATTACTAATCAAAAATTAAGTTTTGATATATTTACGGTACGGTACAAAATATCATCTTTACTTAATATCCTAATGATTTTTTTGGCATAAAAGAAAAAATTATAATTACAGTACAGTGTATTTTTTCCTGTTGCTACCAATATACCTGTGCTGCTTATGACTGGTTTTGTGGTCCAGGGTCACACATATTACTATACAAGTATCCTGTTTTATGCTAATATATTAGGATTGGGTGTGTTATGAGACATTATAAAATGGAATATCTGTATAATAGACCTTTATATGACCATGTTTTATTTCTCATCACGCTTTTATTATTGGGCCTTTTTTTATACCACAGAGCATAGATGATTTTAACAGAATTGAACGGTTATGATATGCTACGTCAAAAACACCACTCAATTTTGAATGGCAAAATATTGAATGGAAAAATGAATAGCAACATTTTCAATGTCTTTTTTTTTAACAATTACTGTTGCTTGAGTTGCCTACTGACTATAATACAATATAGGCTAATATAAAAATTATATGAAAATACACTGTAGCCTAATGGACTGCCCAGAAAACATTGCCGAGAACATTCAGTAAAAACTCAAATATGATTTTATTTATCATAATTATCCTCATCTGCCAGATTGATTAGCTGTTTTGTGCGAGTCTTTATGGGGGTTATGTCATGCTCTGGGGGAGGTGGAGAGTTTTGACGCGTTTCCTGGTGGATGCGTGTGATGTAGTTTGGGTCAGGTATTTTAGGAACACGTCTGAGGCATCTTGGATCACAACTCAGCGCGTGGGAGTTGCCTGGAGACGGAATCAGCAGCAAGATGTGCGCTCGAGAACAACATAACCAGAACCAGTCCAGCCAGATAAACATAGATTTAGGATTTCTGAAGCCATGAAGGAAGTATAACCCTTTACTCCTTCATTATTAGAGGTTTTCTGTGATTTGTCTGTCCGCTCTTAAAGCAAAAATGCTGTTTTATGTGACGAAACAATAGAAAATCAGGACATGTTGGATGTATGTGCATGTAGTTATGTGAAATGGGGTTTTGGACAATGAGATTAGACTGTGGGCGGAGCTATCCAGTACAACAAAAATATCTTGAAGTGCACTTAATTGTATTGAATGAGCACTTATAGTGTACTTCAGATCTTAAAAATATAAATTGTATTTGCAGGTAATATAATATTAATGAAATAAAAGGCCACTTAAGCTAACTTTCATGACTATGTTTCTTAACACACTTAAGTACACTTTTAAAAAAGCGCACTTTGTAGTAATTTCAGATTATACAAATAAAAGCTTTACTTTAAAGTACATTCTAAAGCATTATGTTTTAATAATCCTTTGTTGTGCTTTAAAGAAGTACACTTATTTTAATATGCTTACTAACATACTAAAGCACATGTGAAGTACTTGATTATAAGCCATGTGTGTAATTAAAATATATTAAAATATATGTATACATACAAGTTTCAAAGTTTATTTTACTTTACCATAAATGCTTATCAGTACATTCAGCAGCACACTTCAAAGTAATTATGAGTTTAGATATAAACTCATACATGAACTTAAGACCTACTTAAGTGGCTCAAAAAGCACTCTAAAGTGCAGCTAATTGCATTTATGATTGTAAATGTGCTTTGGGTGTACAGCAATACACAATAAAGCGCTAAATAAATGCATCATTCATTCATTCATTTAATATAAATGTAAACTATACTTTTTCTTTTAATCAAAGTGTTGAAAACATTATACTCAGTTCACTCTTAAGTATATTATTTCCATAATTACTCTTTTTAAAAGTATGTTATAGTGTACTGATATTCCGATTAGCAGGAAGAGCTTTTATCAATAATAACTTTATTGCATCATATTGCCTGGTTATGACACTTCATAAGTGTTTACTAGAATGCTGATATATGACATAAGACTGTATATCGCTGTATCTTAACTTGGCGATGACAGATACTGATGCCACAAACCTCCAGACATGTGGTCAGTAGCTTGTTTACACTGTATTATCACAACCGCCCTGAAATATCATTGGTCCAAAATCCCACTTCCACATAACTTTACATTACACAGCTATTACATTCTGAGTTTGTTGCACGACTTTTGCTTTCAGTGTGAAAAAACAACTCACACCTGGTTAAGGGTGGAAATGATTGAAAATGACCAACCAAGAACCTGGTTTCTGTATTTAAACAGAGTTGTGTCAGATTGAGTCCGTATCAATATTAATCAAATGTCTAGTCCTCTCAGATAATAACAGTGCCTTCATTGATTGAGCAGAGAATCGATTGACTTTGCAGGACATCATTTTCATGAGCAAAATAGGATTGAGAAAATACTTTCAGGACGGAAGGTGACCAGGTCAAGTCTCAAACGTCAATAGCAGCTCTCTTTTGCTTGTTTAATGGAGATTCACCATCTGATTGGGATTATTAATGTTGCCAGCAAACGCAGATAGAGTGACGTCATATTTCTTGAGTCTGATTAAAAACTGCCTTACTTTATTGGTAACATTCAGAAATGATTAGTAATAACAGTAGTAGTAGTATTAGTAGTAATTAGTAATAATAATAATTGAGTATTTTTACAAGAAAATAGTTCATATTTAAGTCAATGTGTTACGCCAAATATATATATATATATTAGTAAATAAAACAAAAAACATCGTTACACAAATAAAACTAAGCAATAGTAATAAATTCCTTATAAGGAGTTTATTGCTATTGCTTAGTTTTATTTGTGTAACAATATTTTTTTAGGTTGATTCTGTGATGCTATATAACATTTCTGCCTTAAATGTAATTATTCTTAAATATTTAAGAATTATTCCACTATTAAATTATATAAATAATAATTTACACATGAAGCACATTTGTAGGTTAACAGTTTTAGATGGAAGTTTCTGCAGTTCACTGAGTGTCTGAATGTCTTATGTGGACATATTTTATTTTATTTTTTGGACTGTTAGATAGCAATTAAAACCAACCCTTTCCCAACCCTTTTTACTGCAGAGGAATAAATAATTAATAATTCAATTCAAGAGTTGTTTTTGAACAGAGAGGCTTTGAAGTGAAGTTCTTGACTATATTTGATCTCAGCTTATTGCATATATCTGCAAAGTGTATATGTCTTGTACCCTCTTTTTCCTCTCTCTCTTAAGTGTGTGTGTGTAGAGGGTGTGTGAAGCTGCAGTGATTGAACAATGGCTTGATTTATGCGTGTGACTGGTGTCAGAGTGACACGTCTTCTCTGTCCCCGCTGAAATCCAGCACACAGTGTCTCTCCACAACACGACTGCAGCTGATCCTCGTTCTTACCCTGCTGGTACTGTCATATTACCACTGACAGCAGATATGGAGAGGAACCATCCTGACATGGCAGCTAACTAAACCTCTTTGTGATCCTGCTGAACAGAGAGCAAAACTGCGGGTGGCGTATGAACGAAAACAAAAGAACGAGCGAAAGCCGAGAGTCTAGCAGTGCTGAGCATCATTATTCACACCTGTCCGCTCCGCCACCAGCACATGCTCTTTTCTTAACCTCATCATTTTCCCATCCTGCTTTCTCTTCATTTCTACTCATCACGAACTCCACCCTGCCGTCCAGCTCAGCTGTGACTACAGACAATGCCATCATTTCTCATTTGTGGGCCATTTTGTCCAGCTTATTAATCATGTGCGCCCACACGCGTACACACTCATTGGGCTCACGGTTGTGCGCCTGGAGCACATTATGGAGGGTGTCATAATCAGAGGCGTGTGTTTGGCGCAGATAATGTATTGGTTTTTTGAGGAATGAGCTTCGCTGACGTACATTAATATCTGTTGAGAGACCGCTGCACATTCTGGAGCATTAAAAGACGTCGCATTTAAAATTCAAATGTAATGAAAAAAACAGAAGTGATGTTCGTGTGTGTAGAAGTTGCGCTATGCTGGTTGCTATTTTAGTGTGTTACTAAGGTGGTTGCTAAGGTGTTCCAGGTCAAGTTTGGTTTTTGACCAATCAGAGACCAGATATTCAGACTTTTCTGACGTTTGTGGAAAAAAAAGGACACTTAAGTGTACTTTTAAAAAGAGTATTTATTATGGAAATAATATACTTTAAAATAATACACTGCAAACTAAATGTAATATTTCCAGACACTTAAAGTTAATTGCAATTATATAAAAATGTGTTATAGTTTAATTTACATTAAATGTATTTAGTTGAACTTAAGAGTGACTTTTAACCTACTTAAGTTGGACTTAAGTTCATCTTTATATGTGATTTCAAAATTACTTTTATTGTCTTTGAAATATGGTTAAAGTTTACTGCTGAATGCACTGACTAGAACTAAAATGTACTTTAATGTAATTTCTATTGAAACTTTTATGTCATGTATTTTAAAGAGGAAGTTGCAACTTAGTACATTTAAAATATGTTAACTTGAAATGTAATAATGAATAACACACTACAGTTAAAATTGTAATAATATACTTTACGTGTGCTTTAGTATGTTAGTCAACACATTAAAATAAGTGTACTTCTTTAAAATATAATGATTTAAAATGTACTTTAAAGTAAAACTTTTAATATGAGATTGTTACAAAGTGCACTTTTTAAAAGTGTACTTAAGTGTGTTAGGAAACAGTCATGAAAGTGTCTCTATTCAAGTGCACTTAATTGTCTTTTTATTTCATTAATATCTTGAAGTACAGTTTTTTAAATATACTTTCAAGATTTAAAGTACACATTCTATACAGTTAAGTGCACTTATTTTTCACAGGAGGTTGTGGCTCCTTTAATGTCCAAATGACGTCCAAATGACAAAAGTTTAATGATATTGCTATTACTGAAAAGTAACAGCACACTTGATTTGGTCTCATTCATGTTTGTATCAGAAAGGTGTAATACTAATAGTTAGATGTTTGTTCAATCCATAACTATAAACATGAGCAATAGTAATACCTTTAGCATCCACCGCTAATAGTTATTCAGAGGTCATTAAGATACTTGTTTCCTTGTAACTACAATGTCAGATTTCAGCTAGAATACTGACGCTAATTTATCATTTATAAAGCAATTACCAGAGCGAGAGTTGGGTGTATCAGCTGGCAAAATGATTTTTTCCCCTACTCTTCGTCTCTCAGAGGGGTTGTTTCTAAGCAACAGAAGCAGCTGGCTTTTAAACATGCAGCCAAAAGTGACATCATGTGATTTGGAGTCCCTCCGGGGGGCGTATTGCATCCAGTTGAGTCGGGGAGGGTCCGGCCTTTGTGTGGACTGAAGCAGGGCGGGGTCAACCGAGGCTGGGGGGAAAAAAAAGAGAGGGAAAAACAGAAAGCCCGAATAATTGAGGTAAAATGACAGGAAATATAAAGCCAACGGGGTCGAAATCAGGGACAAACATTTCAGAATAGTATTAAACGTCTGTGCTGGCAGACGTCAGAGTGATGCATTTACTCTACAGTCACATGACTGAAAAATGACAAATTTCTTTTGAGTTCTGTATTGTGTTCTGAGATGCTGCTTTCAATCAGAAGTTTCAAACGTCTTATGTCTCTCTGTTCTTTTTAATCTAGCGTTCCCTATCGCTCTTTCTTCTCCGTCTGTCACGCAGTATCTTTATATAATTTTTTTCCCCCACCATAGCTCATTCCTTCTTACGCATCTCTTTGTCTTTTATTATGAAACGACTATGTGCTGATCATTCCACAAAATGTCTGGATGTTTCTCACTACTCTCAATGCAGAACCTGAAATGATAACTTTAATGTTTAATGCAAGCATCAATATTACTATTGCTCATTCTCTAGTGATTTTACCTGTACTGAAGTATTGAGCCCCAAATCGTGTCACTTATTGAGGAGAGGCTTGATGTGGTTTTCCTATGAAATTTTTTTATAAAACGCATGAAAAAAATCCTACTAAAGTAAAGAACAAAGTCATACACTTGTGAAAAATAAGTGCACTTAATTGTATTAAATGTGCACTTTTAGTGTACTTAAAATCTTATTAAAAGTATATTTATAATAAATTGTACTTGCAGATAATATAATATTAACGAAATAAAAGAACACTTAAGTGCGCTCAAGGAAAGTTCACTTTCATTAGTCTCTTAACACACTTAAGTACACTTTTAAAAAGTGCATATTATGTCAAATTAAAAGTTTTCCATGAGCAACCATCACTCATTACCTAACACCTTAGATTAAATGTTTTATCACATTATTTTAATTGAGGTCTCGGTAAACCTGTAGGGTCTTGCATGAGTCAGTCGGTGATCTGCAGTAATAGACATGCAACACACCATCTTCCTCTCAGATTGAGGCCAGCAGAGCATTACTGATATTTTACATTAAAGCAACTACATTTACTGTCAGAAATGTGGTGAATGCTGTGTGTGGAGTGAATGTTTGTACATGTTTGCTATAGTGTATAATTGAGACTTAATGTACATGTTTTAATGCAGTAAACACAGACAGTCTGAGATATAGTGAAAAGTAAGACATTTTGTAGAAATTGAGGTGAGTACATTTAAGGTCATTGGTGTTTGCATATAATAATTGAACGCTGTTTGATGATTTTTTTGTGGGCAAAATCCAGTAATTTCAATAGGAAACCATGTAATCTGGAATTTTGTGCCGGTTTTGTAGCAGGTTCAAGATGGTCAAAACAGATTCACCATGCTAGCCAACAGAAAGCTGCTTGCTTTGAAAGTTACTTCTGTGTGAGCTGTGCTTCATACATCGCTACATTATAAACAACAGGCAATGGACTTCTTTTTTTTTTTTTTGTCCACAAAATTTCCATGAAATTCCACTCAACTTTAGATTCTAAGCTTATGAAAAAGAAGTTCACTTAACTGTATTTAATGTACACTTTTAGTGTACTTCAAATCTTAAAAGTATATATATATATATATATATATATATATATATATACACACTATATATGCACTTAAGTGCAAGAGACACGTTCATCACTGTTTCTTAACACACTTAAGTAGACATTGTCATGCTTTAAATTAGTACACTTTTTTTGATGTGTTGACTAACATAGTAAAGCACATGTAAAGTACTTGATTATAATTTTAACTGTAGTGTGTATTTTGACATTTCATTTAAGTTAATATATTTTAATGTACTAAATTGCAACTTCATTACAAATGTGTAATTAATTACAAATACATTTAAATTAATAACATACAAGTTTCAATAGAAATAAATGAAGTATTTTTAGTTTACCATAAATACTTGTCAGTACCTTCAGCAGTAACTTTAACCATATTTCAAAGACAATAAGTAATGATGAAATTACATATAAAGATGTAATAACTGTAAAATATTTTTATTTTAAATAGCAAATAACGTTCAATTAAATCTCTGAAAACATTACATTCAGTTCACATTTAAGTATATTCTTTTAAAGTATATTATTTCTGTAATAAGTACTCATTTTAAAAGTATGCTAGAGTGTACATGTTTTTTGTTTAAATGGTATTTACAGCCATTTTTTTTTTCATGTTCTACTTCTGAAAGTAGTCTGGTAATTCTAACTTGGTAATTTTGTAGTTTATTTTATCATTATTCTAAAGTACAAAGAACACATTTAACTATGTTATTTTGTGACATACTGTCTCATTAAACTACATTTTCAGCAGGAAGTGTTTTTGGTGGCTTTTCTCCTTAGACATTATTGTTGTGTGTTGTTGCTCAGGCATGTGGTTGGTTTCTGTGTTCCCATTGGCTGTTGTTTCCTTAAGGAGGCTGTTGTGTGGGGCAGGAGAGCACATCCTGTTCTCATCAGCTCACTGAAGCTGGGCCCGACTCACAATTCCAGTCAGCTCTGACTGCCGTGAGCAAAGAAAGGGACCTGTCGTTGCCACGGCGACCCGAGCACTTCACCGCCCCAGGCCCTGGAGTTCGGAGTTTGGCAAGAGGAAAGAGGAGATGAGAGAAGAGGAGGGGAGGAGAGAGGGGCGAAGAAAGAAGGGTGTGAAATGAATATAACAAAAAGAGAATAGGGAAGAGTGTCAAGTCAGTAAATGGAGAAATGAAAGAGGATGAGACAGAAAGGGAATGACAAAGAAAATGGAGCCAGTGGACGCAAGTCTATCAAAGAAAGCACTTTTAAAACTGACTGTGCTACACACAGAACCAGCCAGTGCGTTTTTTAAAGGGCACCTATTATGCCCCTTTTTACGAGATATAATATAAGTCTCAGATGTCCCCAGAATGTGTCTGTGAAGTTTCAGCTCAAAATACCACACAGATCATTTATTATATAATTTTGAAAATGCCTATTTTGTGTGCAAGTCTCTTTAAATGCAAATGAGCTGCAGCTCCCCGCCCCCTTTTCCAGAATAGGGCTGTGCCTTTACAGCTTATACCTCAGATACTCTGCTAAAAAACATCTGTATGGTTTTGATTATTATGTCTATCATGCATTTCAAAGCCATATCAGTTTAAACTACTGATATAGGGTTTTCTGACTGCACACATCTGAAGCACACGCACAGAAAGCAACTGTCACACGACATGTGAGTACTAAACTAAGTTCTCTTTCATGTCTTATTGTGCTTAAACTGTCAAATACACACAAGTTAATGTTAAAACACATGAGTTACAAAAGCACAGTCGGTTATGTCTGTGAAGGTAAACACCTGGGAAAGAAATCGCATGTTTATATTAGATCTGTCAGGGTTCTGTCACTTCGGTCTAGTGTTATTCATGGTTTTGTGACAGAGCCCTGACACTCCCGTCATGTCCTGTTTTCATGTTTCGAGTGTGCTCGAGCCGTGCGCTCTCTCGTCTTCGTGCCTTGTTTCGTGTTGGAGCGTGGTGTTCGGATCCTGGCACTCATGTCCTGAGTTTCGATTTCTTGTCGGGGTTTGGACACTTGCACTCCATGTTCTGTCTTGTTGTGTGAGCATGTGGTCTCGAGTTTGCTCGGCCGCGCGCTCTTCTGTCCATGTGTGTTGTGTTTTGTGTAGCACGTGGTTCGTGTTTGGCCACATGCTTTTCTTGTCTTGTGCTGTGTGTCACGCAGCTTGTGTTTTTCATTGGCTGCGTGCTTTCATGTTGTCATGTCTTGTATGAACATGCGGCTTATGAGTATTCTCATTAGCTGCTTGTGTTTTTGTTTCGTGTGAGCACATGGCTTTTGTCTTTGTTTTCTGTGTGCCATGTGCTCTCATGTCAATTGTCTTGACCCCACTTGTCTTGTTACCTGATTATTGGTTTATTTGCCCCACCTGTCCTCCTTCGTTACCCTCCTCATTTGCTCCCTATTTATTCTCCTTGTGTTTGCAGTCCTGTGCCAGTTCGTCATCGTATCAACCCTGGTTATGTTGTGTCCTGCTCTGCCTTGTCTTGCCCTACCAAGCCTTGTTGCCAGCTGTCCTGTTTTTCCCCTACGGGGTAGTTTTAGTTCGTTTGTTTTGTTTATTTTTGCCAATAAAAGCCCATTCTCCTGCATCAGTCCTCGCCTCATCCCTCTACCCAAACCCTGACAGTAAGAACTGGCCAACAGAGGATGGGCATCTTCCTTTTTCCACCCGCCAGCTAATGGTCCAGCAAGTAAACGCTTGCTATTTCCGTCAGCAGGGGACTTTGCCTGCGACTTCCTCATTGAGGTGGACAATCTGGACTACAATGAGGCTGATATTAAGGAGGTATTTAACATCTGCCTCGATCAGCCTGTGGGAGATGGAGAAGCAGGGGAATCTGGGACTTCGTCTATCATGTCTACCATCGTGGGGAGCCTGAAACCCCACCCCAAGCGAAGTCGCACTCCACTGACTGTCCCCCCTTTCCACCTGCAGTTAGTGGAAGCCCCAGCCCTCCAATGACCCGGAAACGTTGACACTGCAGCACCCCCAGAGGTGGCAGAGGATGCCGCTGTGCCCCCAGTGGTGGCCAATAACGCTGCAGCGCTCCCAGAGGCAGCTGATGACGGCAACCGAAGATGTTGCAGCGCCCCCAGTAGTGGCTGATGTTGCTGCTATGCCCCCAGAAGCACCTGATGATGCTGCAGCACCCCTGGTGGCAGCCAAAGAGGCTGCAGTGCCTCCAGAGGTGGCTGAAGATGCTGCAGTGCCCCCAGAGGCATCTAAAGAGGCTGCAGCGCCCCCAGAGGTGGCTGAAGATGCTGCAGTGCCCCCAGAGGCATCTAAAGAGGCTGCAGCGCCCCCAGAGGCTGTAATGCCACCACCTCGCTCTCGTCGGAGAAGGCTTCCTCCGTCCCACAAGGCCTGGAGGCCATCTAGGAGCACGCTGCCAGCCCAGAGGCCGTCCCAGAGCCGTCCTTGCTTCCTTGCTCTGCCGACGTCGCCCAAGCTCCTTGCTCTGATGCCGGCGCCACCTAAGCTCCTTACCCTGCCGGCTCCGCCCTTGAGGAATACCTTGCTGGCTCTGTCCTTGATGTGGGCTCCGCCCTTGCTGCACGTCCAGCTGCTGGCTCCGCCCTGGCCACCTGCTGGGTCTCCAGAAGCGTTAGAGCCCGTCTGGTCTGTCCCTCCGGCCCCGCCCTGGTCGTCCAACTGGGTTCCTGTCTGGCTAGAGATCCCCTGGGCTGTCCCTCCGGCCCCGCTCTGGCCGTCTGCCAGGGTTTCTGTTCAGCTGGAGCCTTTCTGGTTCATCCCTCCGGCTCCGCCCTGGCCTCCTGCTGGGACTCTTGAACTGCCTGAGCCTCCCTGGCTCAACCCTCCTGCCCCTCCCTGGTCCCTTCTAATGACTGTCTAGGCTTCCTTGCTGGCACTGGTTTGGCACTGCTCTTGATTTAATAACTTCTATAGCTGTAATAAGACATTTCTTACTTGAATGCTGCTTTTAAACGCTCTAACGTGAAGATAAACATGGAGGATTGTGTATGGCTCACTCAGCGCGGGGTCTCTGCTAATACGACAGTGTCCATCAACAGTCGTGGGTGTGGTGTGTAAAATGTGACGTCATATTTTATGGATTCTGCGAACGGCTTGTTCTGAGACACTGCTTATGATTTATAGGGATTTAAAAAAAAGGAGCGGGTGGATTTTTATCATTATAGGGTGGTTGTGTACACTGCCAACACACATTTATGTTCAAACAACATGTAAAAATGAATTTTGCCTAATAGGTGCCCTTTAAAACAACTTCCATTTTCTGATGATGTCATCTTGGCCGTGTTTTAGGCTAATGTAACTGATGGCACATTTTCATTATTCTCTTTAATAGTTAATGCAGTCACTATTAGTTATGTTCTGGTTCAGTTTATTAGTGTTCTGTTCCTGTTGTGCCTGAGTTCTCTTTGCTTGTTATTTTCCTTGGTTCCTAATTAGTTCACACCTGTTCTGTTTTAGTTAATCATTATCTGTTTATTTAAGTCCTGTGTTTCCTCCCGTTCCTTGTCCAGTATTGTAGTTGTGTTGTGTTTTATTAAGATCCCTGTCTCCTTGTACTCCTTTGGTGTAAAATAGTTATTTTGGATAATTTCAATCTCTTTCCTGAGCACTTTCTATATACTTGGAATTTTTAAATTATCATAGACAATCGTATGAGCTTTTGTTTGGCTGATAAGCATCGGACTCATCTGGATTTTTATTTTGACAGACACACAGGAGCTTCTAAGCATCTATATTACAGACTGTAACAAGTTCAAATCATTTCTTTTCACCTGTCGATTATTTCTAATTATTTTAGTATATATATATATATATATATATTAATTACATTTTCAGATATTCTTATGTATGCGTTAATTACAATCTTTAAATTAAACATTGTGATGTATAAATTTGCTATCAGCCATCATAAAACTGATTAATAAATACAAATGAATAAATACTTGTGCAGGAAATTTTATAATGTTATGGTGATTTCTGTGTATTACTGGTTTCTGTATATTTCTGGTTATTTTAAATGAAAAAAAAAAAAAAAAAAACTAAACTATGTCCAAAACAAGTGACCTACCAAAACGATGAATACTGAAACAATACTGCAGTAATGACTAAAGGTCATTTACTATGTCCTGGTAAATTTATATTTATGAGTTGTGAGCATTCAAATCACTTTGGTTAGAGCAAGATGGCAGTGTACCTTTTCTACATAAAATCCAACAATTTCTAACTCTACATCTACAAAATAATTAATAAAGTATGTGCATCAGGTGAGATTTTGCTTTATGTTTTTATTCAGATTATGAAGATGCTGTAAATGGAATTGTTCTATAATCTATAGTACAATACTATTATATTTTGTACATGCAACTTAGATAATTGCACCCAACTCAGAAACTCTGAGTTTAAAGAAAATCTTGAGTTTCTCACTCATAATTACAATTTTGTGTTGTTCATCTGCATTCAACTTGTAAAATCTTTCTGCCATAACTTGAACACACCATGAGATTCAGGATGAAGGCAGTTGCGCTTAGGTGAAATCTGAGATACTATGAGTTATGAAAGTAGCACCAGTTCCAGTTACCAAAATATTTGGCCACCGAATTGCTGAGATTGCCCTGTCAGAATCATGGGGGGCATTTGCTGGTCAAACCCTCAAACAAGTTGTGAATTGCCCACTTTTTGTGCACCAACCAAATGTGATGAATAAAATCAACATAAATTTCCTAGCTGAATATCTTGTTCCATTCATAAATGCATTACATTATTGAAATAAAACGGGGTTCTAATGTTTCATGTTGTCCTAAGCCTCCGGACATTAGCGTGTTTCTGTGTCTGTTATTAAAGGTGTTTGGGCAGAGGACCCACAGTGCGATGTTTCCTAATTGAATGCCCTGCGGCATGGGGTGAAAGCAGCACCTGCCAGCCCCGGTTAAGCTTGTTATGGTCTGTTGCTGACATTTGAACGTTTTGGGGGATGTGTGTTTTAATGAGCCAGTTATGACAGCAATATAAATGAGCAGATTCTGTTGGCGCTGTCAGTTTTGCCTCATTTAATGAAACAGTAGAGACATCTGTGTGTTCAGACTGGGTCTGTGTGAATACTCCAGTCAGGTGAATGTTACTGCTGGATCCTCTCATGGACTGCAATGAAGAATCCATGATCATAAATATAACTGCTGTGCTCAGCATCAGCTCCATTAGCTAGCAAATGGCTGTGGAACAAGCAAGAAGCAAACAGTCATGAATTAAACAGGAAAGAATCCAAGCTGCAGCCAAGAGCAAGAATTATCCTGCAATACCCAGAAAATAGTTTTTCATTACCATGATAATTTCAATACCTAGAAAGCTCTTTTTTTTTTTATTTGAGTGCGCTTTTTCTTCCTCGTGAACAAGTTCTGTAATTATACTCCATAAATCTCTTTTTTCGTATTCATGTTTTTGCCTTTGCCTGAACTGACCTGAAGCGCTGCTGCTGTTTTTTCTGTGTTCTCTCCTGTTTCTCTCTGTTCTGCATCTAACTGGGTCAGTCTCTCACCTCAGTTTGAGGCCATCAGTGGCCATGTTTGTTATTCTGTTAAATTCACTTTGAGACCAGATGTTTTCTCTAGAAACCTCATC
Organism: Onychostoma macrolepis; assembly: GCF_012432095.1. Lineage (NCBI taxonomy): Eukaryota > Metazoa > Chordata > Actinopteri > Cypriniformes > Cyprinidae > Onychostoma > Onychostoma macrolepis. The sequence continues at coordinate 6,456,739 of NC_081173.1, forward strand.
CAAGTCTTTATCACCTACAACTCTCTATGAATGTGGGTCACAGTCCAAACGAAACTATAATGAGTTAGGAGTTATGAAGGAAATGACTTGTGCACAGTATTTAGTTTGAGTTCTGCTGCAGTAATGATGCTGTTTGAATACAAATTTTGAAGGTAACGTGTATCATTTTTTAATGTAAAAATACTTTGTGCCTAATACGCAAAGATTGTAGGAGATTCTGCATGAAATTACTTTCTGTGGTTTGGTAATGCTATTCATTCATGTTAAAATGGTTGGTGTTCTCTGCATGCTTATTTTGTATATAAAAATTCATGTCGTACATATAGACAAAAGGCAAGACAACATGAAAATCAGTAACAAATTCAAATCATTTCTATAATTGCTTGTCCAAAATACATATTAGAAGCACAAACAACACATTACAGTACGCTAACAAAAAAATTCAAACAATGGCTTTAAACGTTTCCCAAGTTCAAGTATATTTATTTCTCAACTTAATGGCTTGCACAGTATGAATGAACGCTTTGCTCCATTTCTGCAATATTCTGGCATCTTAAACCTTCAGCCTGAGGGGAAAAACTGCCGTTCTGAAACGAGTGGGTGCCTGCAAACTGTGCTTTGCTGTGAGATCTAGTTTTATGTATTTGTTCAAGGTCACACATGGTAGTTTGCTGTGGTGTGATGTTGTATATGGATGTTTTATTATCTTGAACGCAGGCATGTTCACATCGCTGTCCAAATCCGAAGTTTTGTTTCACAAGTCAAGTCTCAAATTCCACGTGGTAATAGTTTTACAAGCCTTTTCACATGCGGCAATGTCATGCATTTTTAGGATTTTCCTTGTTTATTACATTACATTTATCTAAAGGAAAATGTATAATGTTTTACAAATCTTTAATACCATTCACATTTTTAAATGAGTGTTTATTTATTGTCTAGGTGGCAAGTAAGGGGCCAGTTACCTTAAAAAATAAACAATGAACAATGTTTATTCTTCTGTAAATGTCCACTTAATAGGAAAGTTCTGTTGTCCCTATAGTAAATGGATGTAACCGTCACTCTAAACCTGCCCTCATGACATGTAGTTACCTGTATTTATACCTTTAGCATCAGATGATGCTTTATGTGGAAAAGTTTCACAAAATTTGTATTTTCTTTTAAACAGAGGCTGTGTTTGTTGTGTGCTATTTTTTTTCTGATCCACCATCCTAAGGAATATGGCATGAAATGACCATGACAGAGAGGGTCGAGAGAACAGTGTTCTGAAAAAAAAATGTCATGCGTCTCGAGTCAGTTATTTGTGAATCAAAGTCTCATGCCAATTTTAGTGTGATTAAAGTGTGATTTTGTGAATCTGAGACTCCTTTAATTTATAATCACAATGTCCCTTGTGAAAAATAAAGATGCTTAATTGTATTGAATGTGCACTTGTAGTGTACTTCAAACAAAGTATATACTGTATATATACAGTATATTTTTTTTTATGAAACTCTACTTGCAGATAATATAATATTAATGAAATAAAATGCCACTTAAGTGTGAGACACTTTCATGACTGTTTCTTAAAGTAAAAGTGCACATTGTGATAAATTCAAATTTTTATTTATAGTATATTTTAAATCATTGTTTTAATAATCTTTTGTCGTGCTTTAAAGTACACTTATTTTGATATGCTGACTAATATACTGACTAACAATCACAAGTAAAGTGATTATAGATTAAGATTATAATTTTAACTCTATAGAGTTTTTTTTTTAAATATTACTTTTAAAGTCAATATATTTAAAAAGTACTAAAGTGCCATTTCATCATTACAAATGTGTAATGACAAGTATATTTAAATACATGATATACAGTACAAGTTTCGGTATAAATGACATTCATGTATATTTTGGTTCACAACCCCAATTCCAGAGAAGTTGGGACATTTTGTGAAATGCACTAAAATCAAGAATCTGTGATTTGTTCAGCACTTTTATTTAATTGACAAAAGTACAAAGAAAAGATTTCCAAAGTTTTCACTGACCAACGTAATTATATTTTGTGAATATGAACAAATTTGGTTTTTGACAGCTGCAACACATTCCAAAACAGTTGGGACAGAGGCGTGTACAATAAATGCTTGTCAGTATAAATGCTGATTGCTAAAGTGATCTAATGCTCTGTCTCCGTCTCTTTCAGATGTGTCCCCAGTACTTGCGGGTTTTCTGGGTGCAGGGGTCTTGGTCGTCTCCGTGACTGTGGCCGTTTTCCTCTGGACATGCTGTCAGCGGCGATATCGTCAAATGACAGGCGCGTACAAGCTGACCAGCGGCCCCTACGACCCACCCGTTGACCCCCCGTACAAGTTTATCCACATGCTCAAAGGCATAAGCATCTACCCCGAGACCCTCAGCAACAACAAGAAGATCGTACGGGTGGGCCGGCGCTCAGGATCGGGCTCCCTGTTGAGAGAATGGGGTCGTGGGTCCAAAAACAGCGACGTGCTTCTTGTGGATGCGGATCTTGAAGGTGGTACCCCACACCTACAGATGAACCACCTGGTACCGCCTGTGGGACCTCCCAGACTGGAGAGGGCGCTGCCCATCCGGGCCGACTACTGCTGTATGGAGAGCAGCTCTGGAAGCAGCAGTGAAGCACCCAGTAAGACAGCGTCGCCCCACAGTCTCGACTCCCCCTCTCTGGGAACGCTCAGTTTGGCCGTTGACTACAACTTCCCCAAGAAGGCCCTCGTCGTGACCATCGTAGGAGCGCAGGGGCTCCCTGCAGTGGACGAACAGGCGGGCAGCTCCGACCCCTACGTGAAGATGACCATCCTGCCCGAGAAGAAGCACCGGGTGAAGACGCGCGTCCTGAGGAAGACTTTGGAGCCCGTGTTCGATGAGACGTTCACCTTCTACGGCATCCCGTACAGCTTGCTGCCCGAGCTCTCGCTGCACTTCCTGGTGCTCAGCTTCGATCGCTTTGCACGGGATGATGTTATCGGGGAGGCGGTGGTGCCGTTGGTGGGTGTGGATCCCAGCACGGGACGGGCGCACATCACCCAGCAAATCAGCAAGAGGAACACACAGGTGAGTGCTTCTTGACCTTACACAGGATTGAGGGATATCTTGGGTGACTTTAATCTTTAGTGATACACCGAATTAAAATTCTGGGATGAAATTGGAAATTCAGTATTTACCACTGACTTTGGACCACAAAACCAGTCATAAGGGTCAATTTTTTGAAATTGAGATGTATACATCATCTGAAAGCTGAATAAATAAGCTTTATTAGGATTGGCCAATATTTGGCTGAGATACAACTATTTGAAAATCTGGAATCTGAGGGTGCAAAAAATAATATTGAGAAAATCGCCTTAAAATTTCTCCAAATGAAGTCCTTAGTAATGCATATTACTAATCAAAAATTAAGTTTTGATATATTTACCGTAGGAAATTTACAAAATATTTTCTTTAATTAATATCCTAATGATTTTTGGCATAAAAGAAAAATCTATAATTTTGACCCATACAATGTATTGTTGGCTTTTGCTACAAATATACCCATGCTACTTATGACTGGTTTTGTGGTCCAGGGTCACATATTGTTTTTTTTTGAGTAGATCAGTGATTTTTAGCTGAAATCATGGTTCTTGGTAATTCATAAAATGCAGGTTAGAGACTAACGGTAAAAAAAAAACATATATAAGCGATGCAAAAATAATACCCGTGGCTCTTGACGAAATATTAAGGTTCTATGAAGCAAAACAATCAGTATGTACAAGAAACTAAACACTACTTACAATATTATTACTTGTAATCCATAGCTTCAGGCAAACAGTCTGGAGTGATGTCTGGTTTGCCAATGATTCGTTCTTTTGAACCGGTTCTTTTTGGTGAACTAGTTGAACCAGTTCACCAAATCTGACTGAATCATTTGAAATGGTTGGCGGCTCGAGCAGCACAGATCTACAAGTTACTCAATCAAAACTCACTTTCGGACGCTTGACAGTCACTTCAACTCAAAATGAGCCAAAATACTGCCGTATATGATCATATGATGCTGTTTTTTGTCACTGAACTGAGAAAATGATACGATGCAAGCTGATATAAGTTTCATATGAGTTGATGAAGACCAGATTATTCATTTTATATGCTTTAGACATGTAAAACATCCATGTTTCACAACATTATTGAGTACTTTCATTGCGTAATATGTTAGGCCATTGCATGACTAAACTGTCTGAAAGAACCAGTTAGTGGAAAATAATTGGATGTCCCAGTTTGTTTGAGGCTTTGGATTACAGGTAATAATGTTGTAATTAATGTTCAGTTTCTTGCACAGACCAAACGTTTCACTTCATAAGACCTCAATATTTCGTTAAGAGCCATGGGTATTCATTTTGTGTTGCTTGTGTTGCTCTTTTTGACTCTCAAAGTGATGGTAGCCATTGACTTGCTTTTTATGAAACACCAAGGACCATGAGTTCAGCTAAGAATCTTCTTTACTGTTCTACTGAAGAAAAAAGATATCTACATCTTGAATGAATAGCAATTTTTAATTTTTGGGTTAACTATTCTTTTAAAGAGCACCAAAAAAGTATTTATTGTTTGAATTTCATAACAAAATTGACAGAATCTATAAACTGAAACTTTGTTACATATCAGAAGTAACAAAGAATAAAGCTTATCGCAATTTATTGGATGGGAGGAACGCTAGTAAATAATCTTTTATCAAGTTTTGTTCATGCATCAACTGAAAACAGCACTAAAAGATTGATCTTGAAATGTAAGAATTCGGTAACACTTTAGATTAGGAACAGTATTTATTATTAACTAGTTGCTTATTAGCATGCATATAGAATATTGGCTGATTATTAGCACTTATGAAACACATACTAATGCCTTTTTCTGCATGACCATATTTTAGATCCCTTAACCCTATACAATACCTAAATATAACTACTACAACAACTACCTTGCTTACTATCAGTAAGCAGCAAATTGGGAGTTTATTGAGGGAAAACCCTTGGTTATTAGTGAATGCATTCCCTAATCTAAAGTGTTACCAAGAATGCATATCAATATCGAATAAAAACGTTCAATCAGTTTTGTTAATCCTGTAATAGCATCCACACAGCTGACATGTTTACCTGTCATAAATTATCCACATTGTGTGCATGAAATAAACTTTGACACAGTCAAAATGCACCATGAGAGAAAGACTAATTAAAATGTCACTGTTTCTGTTAATGATTTCATCCCTCCAAAAATATTTAATCAGAAACTGACAATTGTTGTTTCAGTCAAATCATTTCGGTGCATCACTACAATCTTTACATAGTAAAATTCTGGTTCAGTATTGGGTGTGGCTGGGCCTGTGAACGGCATCATATTCCTGGGCTGTTATGCGACAAAGCGATCGTTAAACTTAATCATTCCCATGAGATGCCGCTCGAACCTTTATGGATCTCCCAAGATGTTTTACGGTTAGCGGCGGCCATTGTGGGCGAAAGGCTTCCTACGGCTTCTCTAGGCACAAACCTGATCTAGGAAATGAGGTAAAAGAAAGGATTTTGCCCCAGGTTAAGCGTTCCTGTGATTGATACAAGCAGTTTCAGAGTGGCAGCGCTGGCGTCAATTCCAGCTCAGTGAAGCTATTATCCCACAGTTTTTCCGAGACCAAGTCAAAGAGGCGCTGATTTTATTGTGTTGACATTTTGAACCTTTTTTGGCATTTAAGATGATACATGAGCTTTCGACTTGTGAGACCTTTGCAGGCGCATGTGTAACTGTGAGACTACAAATGGGTTTTTAGACAAGCAACAATAATATACTTTATAAGAATACTTTACGTAACTGAATGTAATGTTTTCAGACACCTAATCGCATCTCAGTTGTATATCAGTGCATTTTGAATGGACAAACATCAATCATTTTCCTTCAGAAATCATCCTGTGTTTCGAACTATAGATGTTATATTATGTAGATGTATGCCATATTGTTCCACATATATTTGTATGTATGGGCTGGGCGTCTATTGATCCACGAGCTATTAAAGCGGCATTATAGCAGACAGAGAGTGTAGCCATAAAGGCCAGTGACTGCAGGGGGGTACATCCATCAGTACAACCATCTGGAAACTAGTGCTTATTCTCACATCATTAGCAATGAAACCCACAAATCAAACGATTAACATCCCTTCAGCTATTCAATTTTTGAAAATGATTGATACTTTCTATGCTTCTGTGGTCTCTTACACCTGTTTGCACCTCATATTGATGAATGTTATTGATGGGAAATGCGACTTTAGCCACTTGTGATTGTTTTTTGAAGGGAGGATCTGGTTTTGTAACTATACTATACTGTATACTTTTGTAACAACACTACTGTTCAAAACAGTTTGGGGTCGGAACGATTTTTTTATGTTTTTGAAAGAAGTCTCTTCTGCTTATCAAGGCGGCATTTATTTGATGAAAAATACAGTCAAACCAGTAATTTAGTGAAATATTATTACATTATTATTAGTGCTGTCAAACAATTAATCGCGATTAATCGTATCCGAAATAAAAGTTTTTGTTTACATAATATGTGTTTGTGTGCTCTGTATATTTATTATGTATATATAAATACAAACAAATGCATGTATATATTTCAGAAAAATATGTTATGTTTATATATTAAATTAATTTATATATAATATAAATGATATTAATATGAATATATACATGCAAATATTTTTTAAATATATACATGTATGTGTGTGTATTTATATATACATAATAAATATATACAGTTCACACACATATATTATGTAAACAAAAACTTTTATTTCGGATGCGATTAATCGCGATTAATCGCTTGACAGCACTAATTATTATTATTACTACATTACTAAATTTTTAATATTTTCAAATGTAGTTTATTCCCTTGAACCATTTTAATATGCTGATTTGATGCTGAATGAAACATTTCTTATTATTATCAATGTTGAAAATGGTTGTCCTGCTTTTTGTGGATATCAGGATACTATTAAAAGATTTTCCTATTTTTATTTTTTAGAATGAAATTTTGAAGTATGTATAAATACTTCAAAATATAAACTACTATAATATATGATATTACTACTATAATATAAAAATATAAACTGTATAAACTACTCTTTTTTTTTTTAGTGTAATGGATGATTGACAGGTGACTAGGCAGTTCTTTGATACTGTCTGGGAGACATCAGAACAGATTAGTGTTTACACTCCAATGAGCAGTGTATTATAGTTTGTGATCACAAAATGTTTTGGACCTTTTTTTGCACCTGTATTAACTGCATTGTTTAATTGTGATCATATAACACAAGACAGACAGCAGGTGTAAAAGAGGCCTCAATAAACACCCATTGAAACAGAGAGAGAGAAGGCTTTGCATCCATTTGTTTCCAACACAAACTGAACACTGTAAAAGTTGTTGCATAACAAGTAATCATAGCCTAATACGCTGCTGTATTTCCATCAAAACAGGAACAATAGCATTATAAGCGATGTTCATAATCTCATTCTCTCTGGCGGCAGGAAATCTTTATTGCTCAAAGGCAAATAAGTATTTGAGCTTGTTTTCCCGCTTGTGTGAGGCTTTGTAAATCAGTATACAAAATATGCAGAGTAAGCTTGTTCAAATCAGAGAACTTCCTGTCTGCTTTATACTCTTCTATAAAGAGAGAATCTTAAATTGAATCAGTGCCTATGACTCCACCAGACAGGAGCATTAGGGTGTTGGCTGGGAGTGGTGGGCAATCGATTCAGCCAAGAGAGAGAGAGGAGAGCGAGAGAGAGGATTATGGGAGAGAAGGAAGGAGAAAAAGCTCAGGGAACAGATGGGGTGCAGTCCGTGTGGCGAGAGAGACTGGTAGAGAGAGAGATGGGTGATTATGAAGAGTGAGTGACATACTGCGGCAGCGCCATACTCATTACGCTTGCTTATAGCTCTTCCTAAAGAATATTTTCATGGAAGATAAAGAAAATAAATGTGTGTGGCTTGTTAATGAGGTTTAGCTAAGGCAAAAACATCATTCATATTGGTAGGCATCTGTATTAAAGTGTTCATGTACATTTTTGTACTTTTGAATAGACACTTAAAGGTACACAATCAATGTATTGGCAGTATCTAAAGCATAATCCCTCACGCATCTTGAGAGATGTACAACAAATCCACAATTTGCTCATGGCATTACCTCCAAATCTCATAAATTAAGAAACATTATCTGGGTAACATTTTTAAAATGTTAAATAGCTAATTTATTTACACATTACATTCAGTCATTTGAATGCTTTGCATGGATATGCAAATATGACATACAAGTGAAACAAGGTGTAAAATTAACATGTAACATTAACAAAATACACAAATCAACAGGCATACAAAAAGCACAGTTACCCACAGAGACTGTGCCTCATTGTGCAGCTAAAAAGAAAATCACAAACACATTAAGATGTAGGCTGTTTTAAGTCCATGTTTAGCTCCAGGATGCCTCCTAATGTAAGTTGCCATGGTGATAACCAGGAACAGGACTGGAATCTTAACTCTCAAAGAAGAGAAAAACAACAGAGATGGCAAGAGGAAAAAATAAGAAGCAAAGTCTTTTCATGCGGTGTGGAAGAAGCCGTGGAATTTTTTTTTTTACATGTATTCATTTGATTAGATACTTTTATAGAAAGTGACTGAGGAATAACAAAGGAGATTAGGAAACCTAAGCCTAAACCTAACCCTAACCAGCCTAACTAACCCTAAACCTACTGTAGCAGTCACAAAAAATCATTTTCTTTTTCAGTCTGTATTTTTGTCTTGTTTAAGAAATGTTTAGACATTTTTACTGCACAACAAGGCATATTTTCCTAATAATCAAAACTGCATGAGACAGTAAAAGTTTTATTTACCTTGATTAAGTTTGTTTTTGTTGTCCTGTTTTTTTTTAAAAAGTCTTTTTAAGTGGCTTCATTTATATCTTGCTTCAGAAATCAGGTTGGGGCTGGATGCTTGTTCCACCATTGAGGGACAGTGAAAGTTCAGCACTGAAACTAAACACAGCAACTGTACAAAGCACATTAACATTTAATGAGGACTGCACTTCATTAAGACAGTTTATTTTTGTCTGTTGTTAAACTATGCATTCTGGCATACATTCTGGCACTATTTTACACTTGGCATTTGTTTATACATTGTATACATGTATCATCACTGTGACGAGTGGGGCGGGGCCGAGAGCCGTGGGAGCAGAGCGAGGCCGGTGGAGTTTAATGATAATGAGCGATACCCACGCCACTGAAGTCCCACGGATGTGCTCCGGAAGGATAAAGGAGGAATGACAACAGTGGAAGACGAAAGAGGACCAGGCCTGGGCTTTATTTTGTGTTTTCATTTATGTTTTATGCGGCAGTCGTCCGTGAGGGGCTGCCGCTTTCGTTTCGTGTTTGTTTATTTTATTATTAAATGGTTTAAATATTCACCAGTTCCCGCCTCCTTCTTCCCATACCTACAAACTTTGCTAAAATCATAATTTGCTGTACTGCTTTTACTACTCTGGGATAGGGCTTCATAACCCATGGTTAAAAGTCCTGTGAAGAGTTGGGATAAAAGTCGCCCTAAGCTGTTTTAGGTGGTTGCGGCCGAATGTTTCAGTGCTCATACAACGCTATCTCACAACCAATTTGTACTTATTTTATGAGGTGGCTAATTTGTACGAATTCGAATGACCTGACTCTTACGATTTTGGTTGATTTGTCTAGACCCCAGTGACGGATAGGTTTAGGTATAGGTTAGGGGTAGGTCATTTATACAAATTCATACGAATTGAGGAACTCATAAAATACATTAGATTTAGTTAAAATCTTACAAATTGCTGCGAGTGAGGTCCTACGAATATGTATGGATTAGCCACCTTTTATAATATGTACGAATTGCCATGAGATTGGGTTGGCTCATAAGTGTCAGAATGCAGTATTACTGTATTCACAAAGACAGGCTTAGAAATAAGTGTCCTGTGGGAGTTAGACCATGGCTTGCAGAGACGCCAACGCTCCTTTTGTCCTCTTCTCTTATGACAATGGACAGGTGCCTTTGATTATTCCACCCAGCTCAGTAGAGGCGGCGCGACTATAACGATATGTAAATAATCCCGCGCACTCTTACCACTCTACCTTATGCATAAGTGACATAAGGTACCTGCCAATATTTCCAAAGACTTGACACAAGCAGTGCACCTTGCAGTTATTCTTTTGCTTCTCTTAGCCAGGGGTGTCCAATCCTGGTCTTGGAGGGCTTGCAGAGCTGAGCTACAACTTACCAACGTACCTGCAGAAAAGTTCAGGGGTCAGAAAGTAAAAGTCCTGCCATATGTTTATTCCTTTCGTGAACTCAGCCAGCTGATTTCACTAATTAGTTCTACCTCCTGGCTGAAAAACTGTGCTAATGAGCAAATCCAGGTGATTGGAACAAAATACTGAGGAGGACTTTTACTTTCTGAACCTGGACTTTCCACCTTTGCATACCTGCCAGGACGTTTCTAGTAAACCTTGATTATCTTATTTCAGGTGTGTTTAATTGGGGTTGGAGCTAAACTCTGCAGGACATTGGCTCTCCAGGAGCAGGACTGGACACCTCTGTTCTTGGCCAAAGGACACTCCAAAGATCATTTCCAAAAACAAGGCAGACAACACATAATTATCTTACTTTTAGTCAGGCTTTGTTCCAGAGGCCAGGAGTGCCAAGAGAACAGAGTTTTCCTGCGTTGCAACACTTCCTTAGCTCTTAATCTAATAACTTGCAAACCTGACCTTGTTGCAGGATCAGAGATACCATTAGATCCCTCAATAGTCTGACACTGAGTTGGCTATGATGGCCATGGGCATTGCAAGCCCTTGCACAAGGGTGATGGCAGTACTTGGTAGTACTCGAGACAAAACTGTGTCTCAAGCCTGACCTTAAGACCATGTTTTCATAAACTTGTCAAACTTGGGAGCATTTGGACTCAGTCTTGACAGTCCGGTCTTGAGTAGTACAACACTGCGGATACTTTTTGCGGTCTGTATTGATTCATATGATCCGCTCTGTGCTATTGTGTGTGCTGCTCAGGTTTGTGTGACATTGAAGCAAAACCAGACTTCATTCAGCCTAAAAGGAAAGCTTATTTAAACTGTATGAAGAGTTCACATGCAGGTCTCTGTGTTGACTGAATTTTTTGCCTTTTAGGATAGGGCCGTATATATATATTGACAGGAAACAAAGTGGGAGAGAGAGGGTGGACAGGATTGGCAAAGGACTGTGTGGCGGTACTCTTAACTCAGGATGCCCAATGCGCAACAGCGCTATATGTCGACACGCTGCCCACAAGGCTATCTGCCGACCTGGTCTCAGTTATTACTCTGAAAGCCAAAGTATACTTCAGTTTTTACATGTACACAAGGTCTGCGTGATGCAAATTTTGTCACCTTAATAATACTGTACACGCACCACCCAAATTTTGTAACCGGTTGCACATGTGCATTGACTTGGTTTTGCACTAATCAGTTGTTCCACAAGGTGGCAACACTGGCCCGAGCCGTTGTTTCACAGTAGAAAACTAAAGAGACAGAACAACAAAAAAATAGTGGAGACTACAACGGCCACATTGATGAACGCTTGTGTTAAAGGGTTGTGCGATAGCAGCAACTTTAGATTAAAATAGAGCAAAGACATTTTTTCGGTCATAACTTCTGGAGAAAAATAGCGCAGACAAAGAAATTAAGCTTTCTAGAGTTCATGTGTAGACCGCCTGCATTCGCACACACCTCAAATGGACTATACTTTGAAAGGCTATGCGTACAACTGTGTAAAAAAACTCAGTATACTTGGCCCTTGACTCAATTTACTCAGGTCTCTACCTGGACTCAGACTCGAAATAGCTGGTCTCGACTACAGCACTAAGGGATGGGTATTGTTCCCCTTGTCGGTACTGCTTTAGGAAGGATGGATGATTGTGCCAGGCTTACCTTACTTTTGCACAGACTCTGAAGTTGATGATACATGGGGCAACTTTTTGAGCAATCTTACTGTCAACAGGCAACCAGGTGAGACACACAACTGATCTAAAGTATCCGAATTTGTTGTCCATTCGCAATGGGAAAGTGCTGCCCAAGCAACATTGCTCAAAAAAGTATCATCACCTTGAGGCTGAGTATCTTGAGCCATTGGGACAATCCTTCTCTATCAGTGCTGTGATCATTTACAGGATGGCTCAACATCATGTCCTTATTTATTCATCTGATAGACTTTTGCTTTATGCCTATAAACATTTGCGTCCTATTTCTTGTGTTCAATTTCTGTTCTGTTTCTCCACAGTGTGAAAGTCGTGGGGAGTTGCTGGTCTCTCTGTCCTACCAGCCTGCTACTCACAGGCTTAATGTGGTAGTCCTTAAGGCCAAACACCTGCCAACCATGGACATCGCTGGCCTGTCAGGCAGTAAGTACACACCACACATACACACAAATATACAGATATTCAAATGATCCCATTTATGATGCCAAAAACTTGACAAATTCTAATGATTTATTCTTTATTTCCCTTCTCCACCCACAGACCCTTATGTTAAAGTGAACGTCTTCTACGGCCGCAAGCGCATAGCCAAGAAGAAGACGCATGTGAAGAAATGCACACTCAATCCCGTTTTCAATGAATCATTTATCTACGATGTTCCCGCTGAGCTAATGCCGGACATCTCTGTGGAGTTTTTGGTCATTGATTTTGACCGCACCACGAAGAATGAGGTTGTGGGTCGCCTGGTTCTGGGTGGTCAGAGCCCTATTCCTTCAGGGGTGACTCACTGGAGGGAAGTCTGTGACAACCCAAGGCGGCAGATTGCCAAGTGGCATAACCTTATAGAGTACTAGTGTCTGGCTAACACACGGGGAAAGCAAAATGTATTATATCACTTCCTTCCTGTCAGCCCCTCTATAGAAAGAAGCCCATTTAACAGTTTCTCCTTTTCCCTGTACAGATAGGTTTATGAGAGGATAAGTATGTGTGTCAGGACGTAAGACCAGAAAAAGACACTTAGAAAGTTCTCTAATGAACTCGTAGCAAAAAAAGACTCATACTCATAAAGACTCATAAAAAAAAAAAAAAAAAACAGAGGGGAAAAAAGCAAAAATAACCACGTCAGTGTGGTTTTTGGCTCTGATTAGATAACGCTAAAGTCGATTATAAGAGAATTATACCTGTATGAGAGTTATACCACAGTATCCTCAGAGCCTTTTACCAGTATACCGGCATATTCACAATATACATACACTACTTTCAATTAACCGCATGCTAGAGCTAGTGAGACACTTTTATTTTTGGGATGAAGGAGGGTTGTATGAAAAAGTGAGTTTTAAAGTCCATTTTTTAAGAAAATAATGATGTGAATGTTTTGACAGTGTAGTATAAAAATGGATGAAATGTGATAAACTGGACACCATCGAGAGCATTTTTGCTAACATGCTAATATTTACCACAGAAGACAAGGTTGAAATATGGCTATTATTCATATCCAGCTAAAAAGTAATGTTTAATCTTTTAATGGCGCTGAAATTGAGATGAAAATTCTCTGGAGCAAATAAAACTCCAAATGCCAATTAAACAAAACCTGATGTTAAGGCAGTTTTCAGCCAACCACCAAATGAAAATTAGAGACTGTCAGCTCAGGATTAAAAATTAATTTGATTTATGAAAACACTCTGATGTTCCATATAGTAAAGCCAGTCTACACTTTCCCCATTTTTATGCTGTAGCTGCTTTATTTATTTGTAGCTGTACTTATACATTATTGTTCATTTCTCCATCTTGATGACTTGGACAAAGCACTTCTATGATCTATGTGTTGTCAACATATCTACTATTCATTGATTTAAATTAAATTTAGTTTTTCTTTTTTTTCCTTTAGGCATATCTATGCACATTTCCATTGTACTGCAAAGGATGTTTTAACCCAGTTGCTGTGCTAAACCATAGCATAGAGATCAGGGAAGGTTTGGTTAAAAACGTTGGAGGGAAACACCGATTAAACAACAGTAAAAGCCAAATGTGACAGATATTAGCATATTAACGTATTGTCAAATTTGTACATTTTACATGTACTGTACCTAACATCACAGTTTCTATTGCCATCAAACATGTTTTTTTAAGGCCACACTTAATTCTTTAGGCCGTACAACTAATTTTTAACATCTTTGGTCACAATGTACATAATGTATCATAGGCCGTAACACTGGTACTCTTCAGTTTCTTTTTTCATAGTACAATTGAATATTGCCAAAAATACATTTGAACTTTTGACTTACAAATGTTGTCATGAAAGTAACAGAACAAAAATTAGCCACCCCAGCTTATTTACTTCAATAAGTTTGGCTTTAAGCCCGTCTATTCTCTATTCTATGAATTATAGCTGAGATATATGCAGATTCAGACCAATTTTTGCACTTTCGTAGAGTACTGTATTTATTTTTATGATTTGTGTTCAAAAGAAAGAATATATATATATATATATATATATGTATATCAAAACCCTAATAACTATGATAGGACTAATAACTGACCATATCAAAGTTAGGATTTTGGCATGAACCAGTAACCATTAGTCAGCTGTCAAAAACTAACCAAAGTAGATGGACCAATGTTTTGTGGTGTGTTGGTGACCGTGATGAAGCAGCTCGCACTGCAGCTTCAGACAGGCCTCCGAGTCCATGTTTGAAGGCATGCAATGTGTGTGCGGATGTGTTGCCAATGATGTAATTCGGTGCCCACAGCCCCTGAGGCAGATTACATGCTCTATTCCCAAAGCGCATGAGCGCATATTTAGTTAATAAGGCAGAAAGTGGGAGGGTGAGTGGAGGAAAAAGATATCGACTGGCTCATTAGAGATATTTCACATTTAACATGTGAAATTAATATAGCAGTAAATTGAGCCACAGCGTTCTCTCCATGATATCTGCAGTCAAGCTCATTGTGAGTCATTAAGGCCACATAATGAGATTAACCATTGTTTATTAGGAAAAATGAATCACATTCCAATTACGTTTTGAAGAAAATTAAGAAACCCATCGTCTTGCAATTTCACTCTATACATTTTCAACAGAAAAATGAACTCTTCCACCCTCTATAATGTTTTTAACCCTGCATGCAATGACTATTCAAATTTCTGCTTCAAAACTGGTGTATATATTACAGTTTTTAGTGGTTTATATGACAGCAAAACCCACTTTTGTAAAAACAGCAACCCAAAGTACACAATGCAACCTACGTGAAATGATACATGCGTGTTTTCCTTTATTTTAACCCTCAGCTCCTTGTGTTACTTGGAACTTTTTTGATCTTTCGGGCATAAAAGCTTGTTTTATATCAATAACTATAGATATAAAGATGAATATAACCAATTGTAAATGAGTGTTTGTTCCAATGCACTGGTGGGCAGCAGCACTTTCTGCTCTTCTTGTATCTAACTGTTTTATCTGGAATGGAAATGGTTTCTTTTTGTGTAAACCTCCTCTTTTGGAGTGCTATCTGCCCCTTTTTTTCTCTCTGCCACTGGTCTCTAACAATCCCTCAGTTTTTTGCTGTTGTGTGTTGTATAGAAACATCGAAAGCTGAACAAAGACGAAAATGAGCTGAGAAGAAAATTACTGTAATAAATATATTAGTCCATCTGGATACCGCAATGTTGATATGGTTAAGATGGAATGAAGTTAGCGATTCAGCTTTATTTTAGGTGTCCCTTAAACCACTGTACCTAGATGATAGACAGTGTTAGTTCACCACAACTGTAGTGTGATTCATGTTGTCACCTGGCCTTTTCAATATTTGTAAGTACAAGCAAGTTGTCTATGTATAATGTAAGTACAGTGAATAACATGTACTTTACATGCCCAGCTTAATACTGCTCATTTCACTACATGATCTTCAGGGACATCTAACATAAAGTGTGAACTATAATGCTTTTGAGGGCAAGTTATCTGCGTACTGCTGTGAGTTTATGCTAAATACAGTATGTTACACTAATGCTGACTTGTACTGTATGTTGAAGTTGTTAACACAATGGACGTGCAAATAAAATAAAAACTGACACACTAGATCAGACCTTCCCCTCTTTCTCTGCTCTGAAGTTGAATTAAAACCAAGTTATAACTTGAGTTGTAATCTGTCACCTACTCCAACCGCAAATTTTCCATTATAAGGTGACAGATCCAAAAAATAGGAATAGCCTGCGAAGCAGAATTGTGGCTGGTTCCATAAGCTGTTTAGACTAGTCTTACAAGTTAGTCATCTAGGTCATAACCTTTTTTTAGTCAGATACATAAAAATGTAGGTGGGTCTACTCTGAATCTGAAAAGTAAGACTGTTTACCCCTTGCTAGTTGGTAAGACAAGTTTTTATGACACAGATTGTAGCTGTTTGCACAATTGGCCACTGTGGTTACTTTACAAGAAAAATGCGCACTAACAAAATGTATTAGAATGTTTTTTGGACAAGTACCTTGCAAATACATGCTATTTATGAAGTACATTTGAGCACCACTTTTAAAGCAACTACATTTTTTACCTTGAAATATAAATTAAGAATCATTCTGAAGGTACACCTACTGTAATAAGGCAAATGGCTTCTGTTTCTTTCCCATGCTCCCCTTCAAACCTTGTTAGCTTTACGTCCTGTCTTCTGAGACGCCTTCATCTGGTTGGTTTTTGAAGGCAGCATAGATGTATCCTTCGCTGCCTTTGATATCCCACAATCCTGTGTTCAATTCCGTGAGCTAAAAAATAAAAATAACATCTGAAAGTTGTGATTGGTGAAGCTTGAGTGTAAATGTAGGTTTTTGACAAACTTTTTCTTGCGAGAAAGTAGTACTGTAGTAAATAGGCTAATTATTCGCTTTATCACCAAAGCGCCCTCTGTTTTGTAGTAGATCATTAAACCGTTATGCTGCCTCATAAGTCTGTCCAAAATCACTTTTGTGAGGTAACCTTTTCTGCGCAAATGCTGCCTACAAAGTCAGCGAGGCCTCAAATCAGCAGCCTACGTTTTCTGACGCAACCTAACGGTGTTGGTGAGCGGGTACGAAATCGCGCGAAAGGAGCAGACTGCTTTACGGCAGCAACAAATGCACGTGTATTACGGCAGTGAATTCCACTCACTTAACTGTAGGGGGCTCCAGAGTCGCAAGAATTACACAAAACTAGTTACTTGAATTCTGTAATCATTTTGTATCATGTGCACAGTGCAACCATAAACTGTGGTACCAACAGTATTTTAGTCATCGAAAATAAATAGAGAAGATTCAGAAAGCTTCTTAATATGGATAGTACAATCTTTTCTCTATATATTTATTTTTCTTTTTTGTAGGCTATTTCTTTCTTTACGCATGTATAGATGATTTAACTATGTAAATGTATTTATTATCATTATAAATATAACAAAATAACTAAAAATATAATAAAATACCTAACTACATAATACTACTATTGTTAGAAATTGCAACAAAATTAAAATAGAAATATAAACTTTTGAACTGCGGGTTTCGTCTGGTCAGAGGAGAACTGGCCCCCCGACTGAGCCTGGTTTGTCCCAAGGTTTTTTTCTCCATTCTGTCTCAGAGGGAGTTTTGGTTCCTTGCCGCTGTCTCCTCTGGCTTGCTCAGTTGGGGACACTTCATTTCTAGCGATTATCGCCGATTTGATTGCACAGATACTATTTAATTTAAACTGAGCTAGACAATGACATCTCTGAATTCAATAATGAAATGCCTTTAACTGAAAATTGAGTGTTTAATCTTATCATTATACATTACTGACACTCCTCCAATTTGATACTGTTAAGTGCTTTGACACAATCTGTATTGTTAAAGCGCTATATAAATAAAGGTGACTTGACATTATCAAACGTATTTACTCATCATTTATTAAAATGTATTTATATTTATATTTCATTCTATAACCGTGCTAATATATTGAGTAGCCACAGAATGCACACTGGACACGTGTCGCTCCGCCCACCTTCAATTTCATTGGTTTATAATACAGCAGAGCTTATTGGTGTAGACGTTTGCGCATGAGCATTCTTTTATATACATTTTTATGAATGATCTATGCTGTTTGGCTGTACAACAGAAATATTAAGTGCTAACAACAGCGATTTTAGTTACAATTAGTTAGATTAAGTTCCTGTCAAACCTTGGTGACGGGATCTCCGAGTACTTCGGGCAGAACAGAGTATCATGAATTAAGTCTGGGGAACAAATTCTTAATTGGTGGCCATGATATAGTCCTACCGATGCTATAGCTAAATGAAGTCAGATATTATTGCACTTTTCACAGTACACAAAGCAGACATACTGTAACATTGAGCAGTTTTAGCTGGGCAATGTTGATAAAAATTATCCACTGTTTGAGATTTAGCTGCTTTGTATAATGTAGGCTATATTTGTAGCCTATATTCTTTATTTTAGGATCAGTGGATAAGCAAAAACTTAGGATATGATGATAATTCACTGTAGTTCAGTAAGACAAGACAAACCCGCAAATGGTTTTATTTGAAAGAACAACTGCAGTGACAAATAAGACAATAATACCAAATAGCCCATCAGCGTGAACTGGGATTTTATGTGTGGATAATGGGAATTAATAAAAACCTTGCTGAAACAATTTGTTTTTTTTTTTGCATATCCTCCTGAGGACCCCCCCCCCCCCCCAAAAAAAAGCTTTGTGAATTTAATATTGACACTTGGACTAAGTTTTTCTAAAAATAAAATGGCATGACAAGACTTCAAAAAGGAAAAAACAATCAATTTTTAGGTTTCAGGATTTTTTTATACTGAACTTTGTTTAAGGATGATTCTCAACTATGTTATAAAATATATAACAAAATGATTTGATATACCATTTTTTTTAATGCAATATGTGTGTAAAAATGTCCATAATCTGGTTTTCCCATTAAACACAGTGTATCTATACACTGTATCTAATTTGCATATTAATGTGTTGCTGTTGGGACAGCATGTTGAAAAAAGAATTGTCATAATGGGAGTAATAATTGGCCAGATTTTCATAATAATATCTAATATTTCATAAGAAAATTTATATATAATTTATTTTCCTATTCAATTGTTATGTCTCCTTATAAACATGCTTTTAGTCCTGGTGTCCTCTACAGTGGACATGTATGAAATGATGTCCTGTTTCATAACAGGAAGTCATATTTGAATTTGAAAACCTATAACATTTTCCTGAGATGTTGCTTTATGACAAAATGTTTTAAAATTATTTAGATTTAAATGACAATTACAAAATATAATCATATTTCCATAAGGATGTTACATTTTTCACTAAATTAAATTTAGCCATCTTTAAAGGCCTAGGAGAGGGAGGGGTCATGGTCAAACTTCCAAACATTTGGTATCTCTGAAAAGCCCTGAATGTGCTCTGTACAGGACATCCAGGCTTAAAACTGTTACATGTGAGGTCTCAGAGAAATTCACTAAAATAGAACGTCCACTACAGAGGCAAAAACTCCATAGCTGGGTCTCAGGAGGATATATGCCTATTTTAAAAAGATTTTGATTACTAAAACAGCTGTTAAATCTGACCTACAGCAAATATTATTATTAATGTGCTTTAGTGCGTATTTAAGCAATAAATGTTCATATATTTTCTCTGCAACATTTTTATTTATACTTTCATATATAGGCTATATGCACAAATTAAATTACTGGTTTTGTGACTCAATCCTTTAAAAAAGAACCAGGAATCACTGTAGGCCTACTGATTTTAGATTTTAGTAGTTATTATAGTCTTTAATAAATAAAAAAATATTAATCACAGAGAAGGTCTCTTTTACTCATTAAAAGTGCTCACGTAGCCTACCTATATTGAACAGATTTACATTTTGTGACGCCATCAAGAGTTTATTTGTAAACAATGACTTCATCCGACTAAAATTACCATGGTTACTAAACAGATAATAATTAAGATAGGCCTATGATTCTAGAGTTAGCACATAATATTTTTACACAAAGGAATGCGCATGCTCGGGTCTACACCAATAAGATTTGCCATGTTATAAACCAATGGAATTGGGGGTGGGCGGAGTCACACGTGTCGCCACGCCCCAATCGTCCAGATTGCACTTCTGGAGTACTTGAATATATCGATGGCCTGAATGTAACACTGCGGGCTTTAGGACCCGTCTGCGCTCAGTCCTCCATGGCTTTGTATGTTTACAGTGAGAATTGTATGGCAGGAATTTTCTAACATCAAATATTTAAACATCATTTGCATCGATACAAAAGTCCCAATGGAGACAGAGATCCTGTGACACAGGTAAGCCATCAAGTAACTCAGTCGGCTTCTAACCATAGTTTTATCATGTACAGAATCACACTTTTAAAGCAAAATGACTGTAACCGCGGCGGCTACTATGTTTCACTAATTTATTTTATTTGAACGATTCAAGTGTTTGTTGTAATGCGACTCTGTCGCTTCATAAACAAGCCTAGTCATTCACATCGATTAACTGAGGGCAGTTCTTCAACAACTTCAAAAGAGTGATAAAACTTTCGCATGGTTTTTGGTGATCACTAAAAGTTTATAAAATAAGCTACACTTGGTAAATATAACTAATAAAATGATCCATATACATATATGTTTTTGATGTATTCTCAGAAGTAAACTCAGTCCAAGTCGTCGACGCGTTCGGTCTATTAATATCACAAACTATGATTTCATTGCAGTTCATCTAGTTCTGTCGGTCTATTCATTTCAAACTCGGTCATTAAGTACTAATTCACATCTATTCATCTTTGGGTGGTTTAAAAGACTTTTTCTTGGGGTCATGTAAGTGTTCCTTTCCGACATTTTTAACACAGTGGTTTCGAGGTGCAGTTGCCACTCAATGACTCAAGGCCTTAATATTAAAAGAATGCGCTTTTGAACATGTACAGTAGTAACCATAGTTTCCGCCAACATGCCACAGTTACTATAGTTAACATCGTTAAGTAGCCTACAGTAAACGTGTGGAGTCTTGGCAAAGGTATAAGCCACCACTTTCATCAAATTACACTAATCAATAAATTGTCACAAATATTACGAAAGCTTTAACACTGTTTAAAAAAAGACCCCACGTTAATTATGATTTTACAGTACTTTGAAATGCTTACAACAAATGGTCTTTAAAGGGACAGGCCTAACCTTCAGGAAAAGTTGATTGTGAAGGTCAAACTAAATTTTATATTAGCTGCTTTATTTTCTCAGTTTTCTGTGCTATCATTGTTGCAACCTTGTAGTTTTTGCAGCCATATTTTGTGACATGTGTAAATACAGTTTAAAGCTCTTATTGTTTTTATAGAAATAAGCATAAAGTAAACAAATACTGTAAATTGTAAATATTTATAATACATTATATAAAATCTATATGCACTGTAAATAATGTACACTACTATCCAAATTTTGGGTGGAATTTATGTTTCTCATGATTTTGTAAACTGACAGTAATAGAGGCTGTAGAATAATAATTTATTATTTATTTTATAATAAATTGCTGAGTCGTTTATTACAAACTAACAAACCATGGAGAACTGCTCAGACCATTTTTGGGGGAATAACATTTTCTACAGGTGTCCCATAAAAGATAACAATCAATTATTATAGGAACACAAAATTGCAAACAAACTCAATTAATTTTTCTATTAAAATGATATACATATACAGTATAAAATGAGATGGAGGGGAGCTGCACACACGCACACAAGACACATCATTAAACAGAGCTGCTCAAAAAACGCCACTCAGCAGTGTTGTTCCGTTGTCTAATATTATTTCCACTGAAAATCACGTAGAAGGGCTGCTCTGAAGTAACTAATGCAGCATCACAGTCAATGACAATGGAAAAATACATCAGACAGGGGTACACTGGCAGATAATCTATTATTGACCGTGGTTAATGTAACACCCCCCCGTGGATGCTTCGCTTTGTCACATGAATAGCTCGACAGAATGACTCACTTCCTCTTCTCCATCAAACTGAAGCTCTGGTGTCAAACACAGCCTCGACAAGTGCTGTTTTTTCTGGGTGCAGTCAGTCACATTCTGCCGTGTTCCGCTACAGGCCTGCATTCATGCAGCGGTGCAGCTGTGGAATCAAACGCTCAGTGTTTCATTGTTTATTATGATGGCTTGACAAAGAGTCCAACTCCTACTAGAACTTGCAAACTATATTAAAAGCTGTGTAGCAACCACCTAGTAATGCCTTGCAACCACTCAGAGTACCCTATCTATCTATCTATCTATCTATCTATCTATCTATCTATCTATCTATCTATCTATCTATCATTCTTTCAACTTAATCTTTTAAAGTTTTTAAAACTATTTTGAACAGGTTTTTGCTTGTGTCTTGTTTCAGTTATTTGGATGGAGTCCTCGCGGAGCGCAGGGGGTCACTCCCGCGAGTACAAATTGGTGATGTTAGGAGAGGGAGGTGTGGGCAAAAGTGGTGAGTAATGTAGTTCTCTCTCTCTCTCTCTCGCTCTCTTTTTCTCTGTCACTTCTCTCTGCTGTTGATGTTGCTCTCTTGGTTTTATCGGTTCCCATTCCCAAGTCAGCATCTGTCATTGTCAACAGAAGATCTCATTTTTTCATTTTCATTGTTCACTACAAGGTTTTAACCCAGACATGGATGAATCGTTTATTGGATGGTATAACATGCATTTAGCAAATTGATAGGGTCAATTTTAATTTATTGCAACTATAAGAAATATAAATATTAGTCGGCAGGGCTACAACAAATTATTAATTTGATAATCGATTAATCTAATGTTTATTAGAACGATTAATCGACTAATTGGCAAATTTTTTCACTGATTAAATCGGTAGGCTTTGATCATTTTATTCAGCTTTTGCAGTTAGTTAAAATGTGGAGTATTATAAACATTGTAACAAATAAATAAAATATAGTAATCACTTCTGTTTTTGAAAATTGTATTAATATTGTGTAATTACTATTATTTTTTACAATACAAATAAATACAGTATATTTGGCACACAAAATGTGATGACAGACGAGTGACATTCACCATTTAATTAGATATATGAAAAACTGACAACTTTCTACCTAACATCTTTTTTTTTAAGTAATATGGTTATGAAACAAAATACAGGTAAATAATAAGTAGTGCTGTCAATCAATTAAAAAAAATTAACTAATTAATCACACATTTTTCTGAAAAATCCCACCCAACATTAAAGTTTTTAAATATACTTTTATATTGCAATAATTCTACATTCAATCTTCAAATTAATGTACAAACAACATAAAGACAATATATTTTTTAATATTTGTTTACTTTTTTTATGACTGAAGGCCCCTTATATTTAACCATTGACTACAGCCATTCAGCATTAGAGTATAATTGAGAGCTATCAATTTGAACATTTATTAGACTTTAAAAAAATTACTTCTAATTTAAGTGAACTTAAAACAATCTTCACATAAACCCATTATAATAAATGTCATATTTACCTGTGCCCTTCAGCAGAAATATACAGAAATTGAAGTTGAAGTTATCAAACACTAAATTCTAAATTAAATACAGATGAATCCTTAAAGCTATAAAAGTTATTTTTTTCCTCTTTTTTTCTTTGTCCTTTGATTAATAGACATCACAGCAGCTGGTTATTAGGTTATTTTGGTTGTTATTTCTTTAAGAGCTGCCGCTGCTGAACATGGCACGGATCTGACATGCATCATATTTTCTCTAAACTCTTTTTACCATTTCTGACCCACTTCAGGTCTCTATTAATGAGCTGATGAGTTGAATTGGGTGTGTTAGATGAGGGAGACAGTGATGAGCTGCTCCAGGACAGTTTTGAAAACCATTTCAGAGACATGTTTTTAAATGTGACTCATATTACATGCACGCACAGTTTTGAGGCAGCTTTAATCGCCTTTTTGGTAACTTCATGACTAACTGACCACGACATTGCATGCACATAGTTTATTTATATGATATGAAATGATGCAGGCTTCAGCGTGCGCTGGCGCCGTTTCCGCGCTCGTTTGACTCATGCCTGGTGCTGAAGTTAAGTTGGAGTGTCTGAAATGTCTCAAGTTTGATGTGGTGACGTTCTGCGACTGAATAAATGCACTTCTTGTCAAGAGAAAAAGTGACAGAAACAGCAGTTGTGAGAGGGATTGCCAACCCTAGCCCCGCCCCTGCGTTAAATATTTTTAAACTGAAAAAATTAATCGCCTGCATTAACGTGCTAATTTTGACACCACTAATAATAAGACGTTTAATTTTTGGATTTCACAACATAATCTCTCTTAAAATACCTTATAATGTTACAATAATCAAAACAGTCCTCTCTGCAAACCAAACTATCAAACTATGGATTTTTGCATTCACTAATAAAAAGATTTTATCATTAGTGCCACAAGAGAGATGCTTTATAACAGAAAATCTAGTTATAATTCTAACTGAAAGTGACACTCACACTGTTTTCTTTCATGTTAAATACTGTGAAACTTTTTGCTTTAAATCAATCTATTGTATAAAGCGCTATATAAATAAACATGATGTGACTGGACTTTAATGGAGTGCTGAACTGCAGAGCTTGTACAAACATATCCACATTGCTATATTTAGATGCTTTCTTAACTGCTGCTTTCTCACCGCTGTCATTTTTGTTGTGTTTATTTCATTATTGAGAGGAAAGCGCTCATGCAGCCTTTATTTACACATTCATTTTAATGCCATTTGGCTGTGTTTGCTCTCTGCGTTTGGGAGAGCTGAATGACGTTCTTGCACTGCAGTGCCACACTGTTCACACCGTGTTATTGCTGGCTCTTACATTAGGCCATTAGATCACATGACTATTCGACAACAAAAATATGTGTCGACAACTTTTTATTGTTGACGTTGACGATATAATGTTGACTAATTGTTGCAGCCCAATCAGTCTGTATTGTTCTAAGTGAGAATAAGCAGTTCTCAGAAAGTATTACCAAAAATATGATTGTTTCCTTAAAGGTCTTGTAAGTTTTTCTAAATGTAATCAGCAGTCAATTAAACAGGGAGCTGCTAGAAAGTCACTTCATAATGCTTAAATCCTCCAGTGAGCAGAGGTGCAAATTTTTTTTAGGAGCGAACACTTTCCTCTATAAGAAATTATGTTTTTTTAATAAAGGCAATGAAGTTTTGCATAAAACTATGTTTAGGAAAATTAACATTTAGGAAAATAAAAAATCTAATTTTCAAAATTTTATTTGAAAGCAACCTCAGTCTCAAATATCCATTATATTGACTTTTTTTTGTCGTTTTTAGAGGCACTTAAAAGCATAAATGTTTTTCTGTCTACTGCAAAAAGGCCCCAAAACAGGTTTATGGGCTAAAGTTGGCCTTTGATGATGGGGAACAAATGTCCAGTATCCATTTGCCTATTAATTTGTGGTGGTTAAATATGCTTAATTTTAAAACAATTGAAAATAATGACACAGTGCAAAAAGTCCTTAAAGGGATAGTTCACCCAGAACTGAAGATTCTGTCGTCATTTACTCAGCCTCAAGGTTTTTTTCAAACCTTCTGTTGAACACAAAAGAAGATATTTTGAAATATGTTTGTAACATTCTTCACAGTATCTTCTTTTGTGGTCAACAAAAGAAAGAAACTCATACAGGTTTGGAAATTCTTGAGGGCGAATAAATGATGACAATATTTAAATTTTTGGGTGAACTGTCTCTTTACATCGACTTCCCTTCAACTAAAATTTACATTTCTAATTTCTTTCTTTGATTTTGACATGAGTTAATTTTGTGAGATTGACCCTTGTGCCAGATTTTAGTGCTTTTCTTTCACTGTAGCCCTTTATTGTGGTCAGACAGTGGGCTGGTTTCACAGCCTTAGACGTACAGTCACAGGCGGGCAGACAATAAAAGTGTGGGTGTTGGCTCAGTGCTTCAGTCTGGTCGTTATGAAGGCACAGGTGCCTAGCAACTTCCTTCCCCTCCAGGAGTCTGTTGCCTAGGAGATGAGCGGAGGTCACCTGGTGAGGATCTCATTGTTCGAGTGCACTGCAGAAGGTTCTTTAGGGTGACTGATATTCTCTCTTTATATCGCTGTCTCCATGGGAACAGAGCAGAGAGTGCATACAGAGCAAATACATGCCGACAGCAGGGTGTGTTTGCTGCACATGAGGGAGAAGGGGGAGATGTTTACACTCTTCTCATTGAATTTCATGGTACCACAATTATGTAAGAACTCTGCTTGTCTTGTTCTCTTTGTCTCGCAGCCATCATCATGCAGTTTATAAGTCACAGATTTCCAGAGGATCATGACCCCACTATCGGTAAGGAAATTATTAACATGTCCTCATAACTCATCAGTCAAGTCTTTTACATTTCAGATTGATATTGCATTACGTTTTTGTGACACCATAAGTAAACATGAGCAAAGAATTTGGGTGAATTCTGGATGAGTGTCAAAAAGTGTCCCAGTGAATCTTAGTCTAATTCTTTTCCCTATCTATGTTTAGAGAAATAGTTAATTCAAAAATGAAAATTTGCTGAAATTACTCACCTTCAGGTCATCCAAGATGTAGATGAGTTTGTTTCTTCATCAGATTTGGAGAAATGTATAATTATATCACGGACTCACCAATGGATCCTCTGCAGTGAATGGGTGCCGTCAGAATGAGAGTCCAAACAGCTGATAAAAACATCACAATAATCCACAAGTAATCCACTCCAATCCAGTCCATCATATCATGTAAAGTGAAAAGCAGAGTGTTTGTAAGAAACAAATCTATCATTAAGGTGTTTTAACTGTTTTAACTTCCAGCTAAAATATGAGTCCTCTATCTATTATATTGCTTCTCCAGTAAAAAAAGTCATCTTGTCTGAACAGACCAAGCACTGTTTACAAGTGAAAAACAGAGTCCAAAACAGCTCTAAGCAAATATGTAGGTGCATTTTGATGCAAGAGAACAACAAGGGATGGACTTTTTCACTAGAGGAAGCGTTATTATGAATTATGGACTCAAATTTTCACCAAAAGTTAAAGTTAAAACTCCTTAGTGATACAAACACACAGTTTTTCACTTCACAAGATGTTAACTGATGGACTGGAATGGTGTGGATTACTTGTGGATTATTGTGATGTTTTTATCAGCTGTTTGGACTCTCATTCTGACGGCACCCATTCACTGCAGAGGATGTGCAAGTGACATAATGCTAAATTTCTCAAAATCTGTTCCTTGAAGAAACAAACTCATCTATATCTAGGATGGCCTGAGGGTGAGTACATTTACAGCAAATTTAAATTTTTGGATGAACTATTCCTTTAATGAGCAACTTGTTTATTTTGGTAGTGGCACAGAAATGACACTTTGAGTTGATGTCTAATTTATTTTTTATTTTGTAATATATATTTTTTTCTAATTTATCTCATTTAATAATATTATCTAATAAAATGTAATTTATTCCTGTGATCAAAGCTGATTTTTCAGCATCATTACTCCAGCCAGAAATCATTATAATATACTGATTTGCTGCTCAAGAAACATGATTATTATCAATGTTGAAAACTGTTTTGCTGCTTCATATTTTTGTGAAAACTGGGATTTATTTTTTTTCAGGATTCTTTGATAAATAGAAAGGTGAAAAGAACAGCATTTATTTGAAATAGACTTTCTTCACATTTTAATTTAATGTATTTTAATTTAACACATCATTTAAATATAACACTGATGCCCCTATAATATATATATATATATATATATATATATATATATATATATATATATATATAATTAAAAAAAAAATTTTTTTTTATATATATGTCTGATGTCTCTTCCCATTTAAGGGTTTTTTTCTGTTTAGCTGTTTAATGTTGTTGTGTCCTCTCATCAACCTCCATGCATGTGTTTTTCTGTTTTTAGAGGATGCCTATAAAACACAGATCCGCATAGACGATGAGCCAGCAAACCTGGACATCTTGGACACAGCAGGACAGGTAGGCGGTAGAGGTGGTGTGATAAAGACAGACACATGGAAAACAAAACATGAAACAGTGAAGTGCAAAAACCTGTCTGTGGTAAACTATGGTGCTCAACTTAACACTTTACTTTGCAGACTATAAGAAGTTCATTCTCAAATGTGTCTCACTTCCCTTTTTCTGTGTCTATCGTTTCGGTTGTCACTTCACAAGACACACAAACACACATCAGGCACAATGTTTCTCCTTCTGAATCAGCATCTTTTTCGTCATTGGATCACTCAGCGATGTTATAAAATACATTAGTCATCTCATCACGAGTTTAATGAAAATTCGCTTACAGTATAATAATGTAGTGTTTAGGGTTCATTTGGGAACATTGTTGAAACATTCAGGGAATGTTTCATAATGCATCTGTGGTATAATGTTGATTACAACATAAGTTTTGACCAGTATAAAGTAATCTCTTGGTTTTTTTAAAGCAAACTAAAATCTTGTTTACAGGAATGCAGCCAAAAATATAGCCACAAGGCTAAATAACATTGTTTGTGTAAAATTATATCCATTTATGACTGGGCAATATGGCCAAAAATATTATCACAATATTTCTATATCTTACAATATTTATCGCAATATTCATCTACTGTTAATGGGGAAGGAAATTTCACATTTGAAAAAAGTTGTCTAGTGAAATTAATTTGTAAAACTTTAACAGTTTGATCATTCTTTAACAATGTAATCAAATGAAATTAATTTACAACAAAACATTGCATTTTTATTGTCAAGCAAGATGCTGCACAACAGACCTGCATAAATTAATGAAAAAAAAACCTTGGTTGTGTGATATTCCTCAAAAATATTATTATTATTATTTTGAGAGTTATATTTTAGTAGGCTATACAGTAGTAGAATATGTCTGTCATAATTTCTTAAAGTTAAACCAGACTTTTATTTTGATGGGTTGTCACGATGGTCTTTCAGTTTTTCTTTCAGTTTCAGTGTGTATTTAGTTTTCTTAAATGAAAATCTGTAAAGCTGGTAAAGTGACTCTCAGAGCAGCTCTGGAGACTGAAGTTAATGTGTTCATGTCCTCATATATTGAGATGCAGACTTTGAAATCAGTGACCGTCACGTGTAACATGCAGACTTATTAGAGACATGCACTGACTGGATGTTGTCGCCTTATTTCTGCTGTGTCATAGACTGTTAGATTAATCCATATCCAGCAAAAATGTCCAGAACATATAATTGTTATCAACATAAATTTTATCGCAATTTCGATAAGATACCGTTTTAGCGTCCAGCTCTAACTGCTCTTGTCATGACTGTGTAAATCTGATAAATCCTGTAATTTTGCACGATACACACAAGGATACAAGACAGTGAGTTTGTAAAGAAGATCTCTTTGTTTGAAACCAGGCGGAGTTCACAGCCATGCGTGATCAGTACATGCGAGCGGGTGAAGGTTTCATCATCTCATACTCCATCACGGACCGCCGCAGTTTCCAGGAGGCTCGCCACTTCAAGCAGCTGATCTACCGCGTGCGGCGCACCGTCGACACCCCCGTCGTACTGGTGGGAAACAAGTCTGACCTGGCCCATCTCAGACAGGTGGGACGCTTTACCTGAAACCCCTGTACCTCAGAAATATTCAGACTGTATTGCATAATATTGTGTTACGTAATGGAACCATGGTGTATCCCATTCAAAATACTATAGGCTATAATGTGACAGATATTTTAGCAGTTATATAACGGTATGATAATGTATTTTTGTAGGCCAACCCTTAAATTAGCATCGCCCTGATTCCCTTGACATTTTCCCTTGGCTTTTTGATTATTGCAGAAAATAAGCTCTGTGACCCACAAAAGTTTGAAGCCTAAATACAGTAAAAAGCTGAACGTAGGCTGTAAATGAACTACACCACAGTCACATAACTTAAACACTAAGCTTTTGACAACTTTTGTTTAAAAACATTTCCCCTGAAATTCTGAGTTAGAATTGTTTGCAGGTGCGTGATTATAAACACAATGAGGCTGTGAAAGCGACTAGTGATCATACGAGTTTATCTGTTCGGTGTGATGTCAATGTCCACAACAGCCTCTGTAGTCCCATTTAGACACTTGCTAGCAACCACCTTTTTCAAAACTAGTAAAAGCTTTACTGATGTATTTTATGTTGTGGAATAAATCGAGAAAATTTCTTGACTTTGTGTTCACCACAGACCTTATTTCAGGCATTTATGCTAAAACACATTAAAAAAACCCATTGACTTCAGGACGATGAAAACAAAAATGCTAAAATGCAACTTGTTTCTGGGTTTTGTCCTAAAAAAACATCATCCCTACGGCACTGTATAGCAGATTGGGACATGCTTCTTGGTGGCTCATGGTCTGGATTTTGACAAGGACTTTAACCTGTTTGATTTTAAGTAATTTTTCAAAGTCATTGCCCTGGAGGTCTTCTCTCTGTTCTCAGCTCCAACCGTTTTCCTTCTGTCTTTATGATGTCTCAATTCCTTGCCACAGGGATGAATCCCTAATGCACAGTGCTGCCTACCTCTGTGCTTCACTGTAGGGCTGATGTCTCACTGTGATGTGCTCTGTTTGATATGAGCCAAACACGGTCTAGCATTGTGCCATCTGAGAAGAACAGACTCTTCCTGGTCTTCACATGTCTTTGGGCAGACACTAGTCAAGATAGCATGAGCTCCTCAATCTTAAGTACCAGCCAGACAGTTTCTCTCATCTCTGTCATGGAGAACTGTAACTTCTACAGAGTCGCTGTAGGCTTCTTGATGGCCTCTCTTTCAAAGGTTATCATTGGCTGTAGACATGATTTTGAAGGATGTGCCAGCCTGTTCACATTCAAAGTTGTGTCACTTTCCTTTAGAGACAGGCTGCACTGTGCATTGGGATATATGAAGTTTCTCGAATATATTTATACATTTTTAATGTACCTTAACTGTACATTAAACCGTGTCCCACATCAGCTTGAAACACTGATGTAGAATTCTCTTGGAAATACTTTAGATGAAGAACAAAATCACTGGGCAATTGATTCCAGAGCGTTCTGGATGGTTGTGAGGGTGTTCTAGATAGTGCTTGTGGAAATTAACAGTAACCCGGTGCTGTGAAAGTATTTTTGTTGTTAATTAATTCATGATTCCAAATGCATTAACTAATGTTAAGAAATAACCTTACTGTAAAGTTTTACCATGATGCTGTTAGTTACTGCATTCCTTTATGTCCATAAAAGGCTGTAATTGTTACTATATACTAACTATTAATATATACTAACTATATATATATATATATATATATATATATATATACACGCACACACACACACACACACACACATACATATATATATATATATATATATATATATATATATCTATAATTTAGAATATAAATTACAAAAATTATAATAAATTATAAACAATTATACAATAAAAATTATAATAAATTACAATTTTTCCTGTGATGTAAAGCTGAATTTTCAGCATCATTACTCCTCATATGATCTTTCAGAAATCATTCTATACATTATAAAATGTCTTTTGTAACATTATAAATGTCTTTAATGTCACTTTTGATCAAATTAATGCATCATTGCTGTATAAAAGTATTAATTTCTTTAAAAAATCTCACCGACCTTTGAACAGTAGTTTGAGCAGTAGTTTCTATGCGTTTATAGGTTTATATACATTTATATATATCATTAAATATAACTAATGTATTTTATTAATAATAGTAATTATAACAATATATATATAACACTAAAATGTTCAATAATATTTCATAATATTACAGTTTTTACTGTATTTTTGATTAAATAAATGCAGGTGCTTTGGTGAGCTTAAGAGGCATGGATATACTATGTGTATAAATTTATGTAAACGAATGACCCACTATTTTTACATATCTAATCATTGACGAACGCTAGAGACACACTAGGCACAAATGAAGCCGTTTAGACTGAAGGGCTGTTTGTTTTGTCTTCACACGCTCAGGTGTCTGTAGAGGAGGGCAAACAGCTGGCGAGGGAGTTCCAGTGCCCGTT
This sequence comes from Onychostoma macrolepis, assembly GCF_012432095.1. Lineage (NCBI taxonomy): Eukaryota > Metazoa > Chordata > Actinopteri > Cypriniformes > Cyprinidae > Onychostoma > Onychostoma macrolepis. The sequence goes on from NC_081173.1 coordinate 6,488,822, forward strand.
TTTTGAGACCTCTGCTGCGTTCCGTTATTACATCGACGAGGTGTTTGCTGCACTGGTGCGTCAGATCCGCCAGCACGAGGCCGAGATGGTGCGGGGCAGCGAGAGGAAAACCCGGCGCAGCCATTCCTTCTGGAGTCGCCTTAAAGCCCCCTTCCATAAGAAACAGCAGTCCGAGCACTGAGAGAGGCACAGAGAAGAAGGGCATGATGGGATACCACGGCCTTCCAGATGATGGTTCTCTCACCTGCAGCTCTATTAGTCCCATCGCCCTCGGATGGTTTGAGAACTGTATTTATAGTTTGTATCTGATTGTTTGCAATGATGCACTCCCAATCATTTCAGTTAGACTAAACCCTCGCTGTGCAGGACACACTCACTGTCATCATTTGGGACGTGGGCTGATTTACTGATGTTAGAGATTCAGAAATAAATATTAAACTTGACAGTAGTTATTATTTTTTATTTTTGGACAGCATTATACTTTGTGAAGGTGACTGTCTGGGGGAATGTTGTACCTCATATTTTAACGGATGGGAACGTAGAAGGATTTGCTACATGGATGTGTTTTTTGAAGTGAAGAGAGGTAAGGTTGAGAAGAGAGGCACGGGTCAGAGATTTGCTTGTTGGAATAAAATGAAGGTCGAATGAGTTTCAGAGAGCATGTTGTGTAGAGCAGAAAAAAGGAAAAGAAAGCGATGCGTTGCAGGATGGGTTTATGGTAGAAATATTAATAATCTGCCAGTATAATGAGTACTGTGAACCATTCCTTTTGTTAGACACATTTAAAAACCCTTGCTGTAGTTGATTCGCAACTCTGTTCTTTAGCTTCTTTTTAAAAAACTGGGTCAGTAACATGTCCGGGTCACATTTCACCCCAAAAGTGTGATTTTTATTATTATTATTTAAAATAAATAATTTAATAAATAATTAATAAAATGGGATGCATTGCAAAATATTTTCATAACTGGAAGCACTTTTCACCCCAAATACTGGGATGTTATACTTTTGAGTTTGTAATTCACAATTATTCACAATTTTCTTTTATTAGATTCTCATTACTGTAATACAGTAGTATTTTACAACTTAATATATTTTTCATTATACAGTAATGAGATTTTTTTTTTTTTTAACCGTGATGCAAGTGTAACAGTGGGGTTGCTTTATTGTCATGGAAATAATGCAAAAATGCTCCTAAAAATGCACTCTTCTTAAATCAAAATAGAGTTTATTATATTTTGACCTGAAATATGACCTGGACACGTGAGATTCAGTCAACTAGGATGTGTTTGATGGAGCTGTATGAACTAGTTGCAAAATACACTGTATGAATGATTTTATTTTATTTTTTTAATTTTGCTGAGCAATATTCAGGTCCACCTTTAAGCACATTAACAGGCTGACCAACTTGATTATGATTGAAAACAAAATTGTTTCCTTTTTTCACAAGATAATTTTTTTCCCAGTGGTTTCTGTAGTCGATGTGTAGGAAATGAAAGACTTTAATGTGGTTTAGGATTTCCTCTTACACATGTTGTGCACTTACTGCGCATCACAGATGAATAGTCTGTTCATTTTGGCATTTCATGCAAATTCATGTCATTGTTTTTCTTGTGATTATTAGATTTTATTTTTAAGCAGAATGGGTTTACTATATTTTCCTTTATTTATTGTTATCAGAGATTCTCAAATAAAAATTCACTTTACCAATCTATAGCATAGTCGGATTATTCTTTTATTATTATTATTTTTTGACTTGTATTGTTTTGTTCTTATAGTTATTATCAGTAATATTAAAAACAATATTAAATATATGACCCTGGACCTTAAGTCTTAAGTGGCTGGGGTATATTTGTAGCAATAGCCAAAAATACATTGTATGGGTCAAAATTATCCATTTTTCTTCTTTTTTTTTTTTTTTTTACCAAAAATCATTAGGATATTAAGTAAAGATCATGTTCCATGAAGATATTTGGTAAATTTCCTACTATAATTATATCAAAATATAATTTTTGATTAGTAATATGCATTGCTAAGACTTCATTTGGACAACTTTAAAGGCTTTTTTCTCAGTATTTAGATTTTTTGCACCCTCAGATTCCAGATTTTCACATAGTTGTATCTCAGCCATATATTGTCCTATCATAACAAACCGTATATCAATGGAAAGCTGATTTATTCAGCTTTCAGATAATGTATAAATCTCAATTTCCTTATGTCTGGTTTTGTGGTCCAGGGTCACATATATCGGTAATATTAAATGTATACCTTTAATTTATTTGGCGACACCTGGTGGTTGTTTTTATTGTTAGTCGCCAGAAACTAACAGTAAATTCATTGAACTTTTGTTGTCGTTACATATTAAATTGATCTAGTCTCTAATAAAATAAATTGACACTTTTAGGTTATTTTTGTGACATCTCGATAGGTATTAAACACATCTGCCAAAACGTGATTCGCTGTTATTCAAGGAAAACCGCACGATGCGCTTTCAATTTATCCAAACGCGCACGGCATGTCCCTCTTCGTCTGCCGTCCATGGATTAAAGTGTCAAAGCGACAAAAACATCAAGTGCAACACAGCAAGTATGCCGCATAATCCCAGCCACAGACTACAGTCAAAAGTGCGTATTCTCTGAAAACATCCAGGATCTTCACGGTGAGCTGTTTAACGCGTATCTGGCGCGTGAGTCTGCGTGAAGAGGCGCGTGAAGACGCTAGGCCCAGCGCGTGTGTTTATGATGGAGTCGTGGGTGAGATTCAGCGCGCAGAGTCAAGCCAAAGAGCGCATCTTCAGGTGCACAAACACTAACTAACACATCTACACTAGTTAGGGTCCTTGACAGCATGAGATTTGCAGCCTGTTTAGAGACTTGAGAGCGCTGCATTGGAAGTTGTGCTCATTGAGAATGCTTTTGTTTACAACTACTTCACTATTAGTAATACTAGCAACAAAGCACAGCATTACTAGCATGTTTTAGGTAATAGTATTTACTAAAATGCCTCTGAGTACCATGTAAATATCATATATGAATATGAAACCCATTCAGTACCATGTCACAATTAACACCTATTACTTTCAATATATATTATCATATTATAAGGAATACTAAAAGCAACATTTACAAGAAAAGAGGTAACATATTTTCATGTAACCAGATATTTGAGCACTAATGCTGTGGTGTGTTTTTGTGATTTAATGCGACGATTTTCAGACCTTTGTAGGGTTGTACACAATACCAGACAAAATACAGCAAAAGCAGTAATATTGTGAAATATTTTTACTATTTAAAATAACTGCTTTCTATTTGAATATATTTTAAAATGTAATTTATTTCTGTGATCAAAGCTGAATTTTCAGCATCATTACTCCAGTCTTCAGCGTCACATGATCCTTCAGAAATCATAATAATATGCTGATTTGCTGTTCAAGAAACATTTATTATTATTAATAATATTTAAAACAGCTGAGTACATTTTTTCAGGATTATTTGATGAACAGAAAGATCCAAAGATCAGCATTTATCTGAAATAAAAAGCTTTTGTTACATTATACACTATACCATTCAAAAGCTTGGAGTCAGTATCATTTTTTTTTTTTTGGAAAGAAATGATAGAAACAAATACTTTTATTTAGTAAGGATGCTTTAAATTGATCAAAAGTGATGATAAAGATATTTATAATGTTACAAAAGATTTCTGTTTCAGATAAATGCTGTTCTTTTGAACTTTGTATTCATCAAAAAAACCCTGAAATTTTACTCGGCTGTTTTCAACATAATAATATTTTTTTTTTGAGCAGCAAATCAGAATATTAGGATGATTTCTGAAAATTCAGCTTTGAAATCACAGGAATAAATTACATTTTAAAATATATTCAAATAGAAAACTGTTATTTAAATAGTAAAAATATTTCAAGGCTTGGTGAGACTTCAAAAAAAACATTAAAAATCTTCCTGTTCAAAAGCTTTTGACTGGCAGTGATCTAATACTTGTTGGTGCGGTCTAAATGCTGATTTTCTGTAACTGTGATTGAACAGGGCTGCCCAGTACGCCTGCACACTGCTGGGATACACACTGCAGAAAGGAGGAGCGAGATCAGAGCTGCTAAACACCATCAAACAGCTGGAAGCTCACATGAGCCTGACCAGAAAATGTACGTTTAAGATCTTCTGCTGAAGTCAGTGGTCAGAAGAATCAGGGTTGGGCATCACTGGTCTCCTTTTGATTATAAGTTACAGTTTGAATGAGCAGGATGCTGAATTGGAATAGCAGGAGAGGAATACTGAATTGCATTTTAAGGAATTTCAGCTCAGTCACACATTTTCATCAGAGAAGTTTTGGAGCCAAATACAAAGGCATAAATAACCCTCAGAGACACAGTGTAACAGAATTGCAACATATGCATACAGCAGTTAAACAATACTTAATTTTCTCTAAATATGGGTAAATATCATGCATAACATTAACTGTAATTAACTTTCTAAAGTCGCACCAAATGGTGGCAGACACAATTTTTAACACTTTTTGAACAAATTTGTATATTTGCAAAGTACGTAGTTGAGTACATACAAAGTATGTGCATCATTTTGTTTAAATTTTATTTCTATTTGGCTAGTGATGGATGATATGCCCTGATATTTTGAACATTAGAAAGCATTAATACAAAAAATGAGAATTAAAAAACTTAACAAAAATGCAACACTGGGCATTAGGGTTTTTTCCCCCCAAAAATATCTATTTTTTTTAGCTGTTTTCTAAACTCTTTAATCATTATTGTCTCATTTATATAACAACATATGGTGTTTAAATTTAGTGATTAAAATACAGAAATTTCTTAACTTTTCTTAACTTTTCATGACCGGTAATTTTGCAACATTTTTCCAATAGCCCAATGCAAATTTTGCCTAAGTTGCCTAACTAATGGCTTGACATGTTAAAAAAAATAATACTTCATGATAATAAGTCATTGTTTGGGTCTCTGAGTGAGGGGTTTAAACTGATTATACCTATTATTACTATTAATTAGTGAAGTGGTTGCATTATGCCTAATCTCTCGTCACTCCCAGAATCTGTGTATGTTGCTGTACTCGCTCAGTGTTTGATTGATTGAGTCTGTGTGTGTTGTGTGTCAGTGATGCGGTTAGGGAACTCTGCTGAAGCTCTGGAAGCAGCCAAACGCACTGTGCATCTGTCAGACTGTGTGCTGCGGCTCTGCATCACAGTGGCCCATTTGAACAGAGCCATGTATTTTGCCTGTGATAATGTACTGTGGGCCGGCAAAACAGGACTGCTGCCCGAACTGGACCAAAACAAATGGAGCCAGAGGTCTTTTAGGTGAGTGCTAGATTCATTTATGGGTTTTTTTTGTTTTTGCAAAATTTTCTAAAATGTTAGCAGAATGAAATCATTCCAAAAATTTAATACACATACACACATTTAAAAAAAAAAAAAGAATATATATATATATATATATATTATTATTATTATTATTATTTTTTTTAATTAAGATTTAGTTTTGTATTTTCTGTTTTTATTTTAATTTTAGTTACATTTGAGTACTTTTGTTGTGTTTTTGTCATTTTTATTGTTATTAATATTTTTTAATGTATGTGTAGTTTTAGTTATTTTAGGAGATCAAGTGAAACTTAATGAAAATGATAAATGTTGAAGCCCAAAACAAAACCCAAATGAAACATTTTTACAAATGAAACATTTTTTAATTTCAGAAAATCGTCAGATACTGAATTTTGATTCGTTAAATAAACATTAACGGAAATACAATAAACATTTTATTTTAGTTAATTTTATGAAATTTTATGTTATTTATATGGTTTTGGTTTCCTGTAATAACCAATATATATATACATATATTTTGTTTATTTTTCTATTTAATTGATTTTGCAGGTTTAAATTTGATTCAAATCCGTGATTGAATTTGCATTACCCATCAGAAATGTTCCTGGAATTAGTTTTTTGCTGTACATGTGTTTTTATTTATATGGAGATGATTGCACTTGATTGAATATTTTGAACATAGCATGAAATTTGCAATCTAATAACCCGACTTTTTCTCGCTTCCTGTAAACAGATACTACTTGTTCGCACTCATCCTCAATCTAACGCGAGACGCGTATGAAATCCGTCTGCTGATGGAGAGAGAGTCCCGCAGCAGTTCAGCGAAAAGCTTTAACTCCAGTCCGTCTCCCCTCACGCCGAGCCCAGAGAACGGAGGAGAGTTCCCTCTGACCCCGCCGCCCTCCTCAGCTCTGTCTCCTCTGCCGCCCCTCCCCATGATCTCAGCCAGACTCAACCAGCAGTTCCAGCTCCTGATCACGGTGCTGCGCAACAACCCTCCGCTGCTCCTGGACCTGCTGAAGAACCTGTGTGACGTCTTCATCCCGCTGGACCGGCTGGGCCTGTACCCCACGGGCTCGGGCTTTGTGGGGGCCTGCGGCCTCACCTCCTCCGTCCTGTCCATCCTCACTATAGTTCACCCCTGGCTCAAACTCAAGCCCTGAGTCCCAGGGTGAGAACTACCTGTGCTGTGGCTGTGTTTCTGGAGAGAACCTCTCTCGAGCTTGTGTAGATAGCAGGAAGGAGAATGTCTGTCCTTCTTTCAAGTTTAATTGCACATTCAAAACCGTTTGTCCTACATGTGGAAAAACTTAAAACAAGATCTGACCAGTCCTAGTCTGGCCACAATTGAGGTCATTTCTCTCATGTTAATACTGTAGTTTTCAGTGTGGGGGTGTTCGAGTGCTCTTGCAATTCAGCACAGAACTAAAAATGACAAACTTACTTTCACAATCACATTTTCTCCTGATGACGAATCTCATGAAGAAATGTCAGGGTTACATTTCACCCCAAAATCAATGGGAAATCTGCATAAATGAAATGTAATGCAACAAATATATGACCTTTACAAACGTACGTTACAATTTAAATAATTGTATTTTAGTAATAATAATACAGCTTTGCTAGATTCAAAATGTCACAGCAAAAGAGTGCACATGTATCTTAAACTGCAGCGTTTTATTGAACATTAAGCATCTTTTTGTCAAACTTACTGCTGAGTTCAGAAATGGTTACTGTTAAAAACGTAATACTTCATCCTTTTAAAGCCTATATCCATGTTTGAGGCTGTTTCTTGTTTTTCAATTACTGGGAGCCTCTGTAATTTGTTACCAAACAAATTTCAAAACTAGTAGTTTACATTTTTGCAGTGATTAATAAATTATCAACCAAAAAGGATTTGGGGAATGGTTAAGAAGTAATATGTTATAAACTGATTCTTGCTTAATTTAAATCACTGACACAGAGCTATAATGCAGATTTTTTTTTTTTTATGCGTGTAAACATGACTTATAGAGTTTTACGTAACATAACCATATTTTGAAACTTCTTGAATGTTAATGCTATGCATCACTGGGGTTACTGACGGTGACATGATGGAGCTGTGAATCTAACTTTTGAAATAAATAATGCCTTGAATTGTATTTTCTACTCTTGATTGTCCTTGTCTTGCTAAGCTGCATCTCACCACTAGAGGGAAACACAACCCAACATTTACTACCGGAAACATGACCTCGTTTCGATAGGCAGCAACTTTCTGACAAGAAAATATGTTAGGGTGACCAGATTTCTGAAATCATATCCTTGTTCAGTGCTAAAAATATCATTTAAATCTTAATTGTGATTATCTACCAATTAAAAAAGGGGGACAATGTTTTTTTTTTTTTTTTTAATTGTGTCTTCCAAATTATATCATAAATAATAGGCGTAATTATTGCCTAATGATTTTTGCAAACTGACACTAGCTTTAGGCTAATACAATTCTCCAAAAATATCTATGAAAAACTAAATAGTAACTACTGCAAATAGCAAACAGATCAAAACAGTATTAGCCTATATCATAACAAAATTATGAAACACACAATGGCAACAACCTTTATGTTTAAATAATTTTTAACATTTTTTCCTTACTATAAATTTTATGCTTATGTTTTTTGAAATCGATCCTTATTTTGCACTTAAGCTCATTTTGAGGAAAAAGTATGTAGCGTACTTTCTGCAAATGTAATTGTGCAAGTGTGATTGTTTAGTTTTATTTATACATTTATTTATTTTTTAAAAATTCATTCATATCTGAGGTGTGAAGGCGTAATTTCAGGAACATTTCAAATTGGGTGCAAAACAATCCTGAGCACTTTTATGCCTTGTTAAATAGTACACACAAACAGTAGACTATTATTTTAATTTAAAAGATGTAAAGTTAGTATGTAACGACCTTGAAACAGAAAATGATGACTGCATCTGAATTCGCATACTTCCTCACTATATAGTATGCAAAAACTGTATGTGACAAAAGAAGTATGTCCGAATTCATAGTACTCATAAAAGTGTAGGCAAAAAGTACCCGGATGACCTATTACTTCCGACATGATTCTGAAGTGTGCATACGATGGACACGTTACTATCCCATGAGGCCACGAGAGAGTATTAGTGAATGACAGTGGCCCTGTCCCAAATCGCAACCTAATCCCTTGCGGTCTTTCTCTGACTCCACACTTTCGTGACGTACTGTTGGGTAGAAGCCTGCCATGGAGCTCGCCTCAGAAGCACCCTTTTGAAAGCTAAAATGACGAATGGAATTGATGTACACGTGCACGCGGCGGCCATTGTAAGGCCACAAGGCTGCAAGTGCGCATGAAGTGTGCTATTTGGGGCAAGGCCAGTGACACACAACGCAACTGACGCTGGAAGGTCACGTGACAATGACAACGTGGAGCATGTAGTACGTCCAGATTACATTCATACTATACAGAACATACTAATAACTAGGGTTTAAAAAAAAAAACATACTAGTGTTTAATATGTTTATGAATCTCTGTGGTTGTTTGTAATGTGTTTAATTGCACAGATTGAGAGCACAGTCTCCTGCTGTGAATGAGTGGTGATGGAGGTCTGTCCTCCTCCTACTCTCTCAACACACTTACATCACACTGATTCACAAGCTCTGTGTCACTCCCACATGGGTGCATTTGTTTGCATTACCCCCCAACCCTCTCTCTTTCTCTCGGTCAGGCTCAAAATCGCTTTTAATTATCCAGTGCTTGTTTGCTAGTAGAATGTTTGCAGTATTGAGCAGCTGATTTTCAAGAGAGGCCATTGTCGGAGTAATAATAGGAAATGCTGTAGTTACACACATGCCTGTTGGGCTTTGTATTGATCTGGAGTGTTTTCAGTAGGAAGCGAATGACATAAATGATGAGCAGGATAGGAAAGGGTGAAGGTGGTCATCAACACCACTCACAGTCACCCACACTTTCTCAACTCTCTCTCGCTCTCTTTATATTTCATTCTACACCCTTTCTTATCAGGCAGCTCTCTTTGTACTGGCACATAAGCTATTCTTTTATTAGGCTCCCAAAATGTGGTAGTCATGGAGATATTAAATGGCTTTGTGGCAGTGGGGAACAGGTCTGAGAGCAGTACTTTGCAATGTGGTCTCAGACGTTTGAACCCCGCCAACGAAGATCTGGACACACACCGTGCTGCAGACAGTAACATTAAACCAGAAAGAGACAGAGAGAGGATGAGTAATGTTTGGCGCGTCCCAGCAGTGCATGTCTCTTCATGAGTCTGTGCCAAGCTGAGCTTAATGCTGTGTTAATAGACAACTGATTGTCTCTGAACACGGACCCCACTGGAAGTCTTTCTTACATAAGCTCATGTTTGAGCTCCAGACCGTCACATCATTGCCAAACAAAGTACAAAATACTGACTACTGACTGTTGCAAACTGAAATGAAAAGGATTATTTTGACAGTGATTGAAATACGATAGCATGGACTTAAAGCTACAAAACAATTTTAATTAATTCTATATGAATTTTAAGATTCTAATTTTAGATAGTCATGGGTTATAGTCTAAATAATTCAATAAATTTCTCTTTGCCGGTGCAATATCTATAAAGTGATAAGGATCTATCTATCTATCTATCTATCTATCTATCTATCTATCTATCTATCTATCTATCTATCTATCTATCTATCTATCTATCTATCTGTCTATCTGTCTGTCTGTCTGTCTGTCTGTCTGTCTATCTATCTATCTATCTATCTATCTATCTATCTATCTATCTTCCCTTTACTTCCTTCCTTCCTTTTTACTTCATTCCTTACTTCTTTTATTTCCTTCCTCCTTCCTTCCTTCCGTCTGTCCGTCTCTTGTCTATCTATCTATCTATCTATCTATCTATCTATCTATCTATCTATCTATCTGTCTATCTATCTATCTATCTATCTATCTATCTATCTGTCTATCTGTCTATCTGTCTGTCTGTCTGTCTGTCTGTCTGTCTATCTATCTATCTATCTATCTATCTATCTATCTATCTATCTATCTATCTATCTATCTATCTATTTCTTCTTTTATTTCTTTTTTATTCTAGTTTCTTAGGTTCTTTTAAACTATTTGTGGGAAAAGGTGTGGGAACATAAAACATGGTTTAATTTCTTTTTTTCCTGTAAGGAATGTCGGAGTCACTCCTTCCCATGAGTATAATCTACCCGCCATCATTTTAGATGATACACGTCTCTGACTGGACTTCCCCATCACACACTGTACATTGTATAAGGTCATATTATCTATCCTGCCTGAACAATAATCCGCCCTGAGGTATGTGGTTTATCTTTTGTGGACAGCTGATTCATACAGAATGTGTTTCAGTGTACGGATCACGTGTCTTTATATGCACACAATCCTATCAGATGTGTGTGGTGATTAGGATCCAGCTCATGTCCCCCCCTAGACCCTCATGTCCTGTGATGCCATATGAACCGGATACAAGCTGCGGGGCTGATGGGACACGGGAGGACAGCTCACGGTTGACATTCTGTCATATCAATGCAGAAGATAAACAGAGCGCTGTGGCTTTATCAGGACACCATTGTGTAAAATTTTGAATGACAAAGGGGATGTGAGGTGAAGTGCATCGATATGAATACCTGCCATTCAACACATCAAGATAGAAACAGTATCTTGAAAAAGGTCAACATGTCATGTTTATGGTTTATATAATGTAGCTTGTGCAGTTAAAATGGGGCATAAAATCTAATTTATATACAAAGGCCTTTATATCTCATAAAGGTACCCAAGGTACTTTTCAAAAGTTTGGATTCAGTAAGATTAGATTAGATTATAATATATTTAAAGACAATATGTTTATACGGTAACAATGCATTAAACTGACCAAAAGTGACAGTAAAGAAATTTATAGTGTTATAAAAGATTTCTGTTTCAAATCATGATCATGAAAATCATGATCAAATCATCATGGTCACATTTTCCTCAATTGCTTTCAACATTGATAACAATCAGAAATGTTTCTTGAGCAGCAAATCCTTTCTGAAGGATCATGTGACACTGAAGACTGGAGTAATGATGCTGAAAATACAGCTTTACATCACAGGAATAAATTACATTTGAAGGTATATTCAAATCGAACAAAATTATAGTAATATTTAAAATATTACTGTTTATTTTTTGATCAAATAATTGCAGTCTTGATGAGCATGAGAGATCAAAAAAATAACTATACTGTGGTGCACATTATTTATTTATTTATAATTATATTATATTTAAGTAAAATCCTTTAGACATGTTTTGACATTTGTGGTTTAGAGAGCTGCATGTTTGTCAGGGCTTTTTCTTATTTTTTCTTCCCTTTCTATTCTGGTCTTTCTTTTTTATAAAGCAGCAGCATAAAATGTCAGCTTTATCTCCATAGCAACACATTTTGGCCAGAAAAAAGGCATCAAGAAAGGGTATCTGAGTGCATGAAGATTTTTATTAAAAAAAAAAAAAAAAATCCAGTTCAGAATGGCAATCAACTCCACAGAGATTACAAGTACAGTCATCCCAAAAGTATTTCCACACTTAAAATGTGCAGTATGCATTTAACAGTACTACACTGTAGTAATAATAATAATAGCTGTGGAATTTTGGACTTGGAATTTTTTAATCAGAAATTGCTTGTAAATTCAACAAATAATTACTAAGAAACGGTAAGTAACATTAAAATAAAAGTGAATTTTTTAAGTTTTTTTTTTTTTACAATTTAAGTAGGAATCAAAATATCAAACTAAGCAGCATCTGCAAACAAAACATGCTGTATGCATTAACTGTGAACATCTTCTAAAGACATTTTTGGGCCACATTTGAATTTCATAACATGACATGTTTAAACTGAAACGAAACAAACCTTTTAAATTGTTTCCTATTGAATGGATTCAACAGCTAATGGTATAAACCAATGCTTTTATCACCATAACAAGCATTTCACTTCATTTCCTGGACTACATCAGAGTCACTATGCAGAATATTTTCATTCCTATATTTGTGAAATAAACTACTGCTGAAACAGTCAAACACTAACAGTGTTGTGGGTTTACGAGGGCAGCAGTCTTTGAACTGTCCTCGGGCTCTGTGTGGGCCGGGGCCTGCAGTACAGATCCCTCTGGGACTGAAGAAAGGGAATGAAGACCAAATATGCCCAGCCCTGTTTGTCCTCCTGTCAGTGGGGAATAAAAATACTACAGCTACGTGTTGCCCGCCAAGCCTCCTTCTCCAGTGCAGTGTGTCCCACAATCCTCTGAGAAAGTCTGTGTACAGCTGGAGGACGTAGTGTCTGCACTTCATACAGCATAAATGGTCATGGAAACAGACAAAGCTAAATAAATCCACAATACAGTTAAAATAATAGTTTTCAACACATTATGCCAGGGTTATTTTAACAAACTAAAACTAAAACCATTAAAAAACTTGAATTTTGAACTTTGATTTTTTTTTTTTTTTGGCATTTAATTGATTTAATTTATTAAAATGCTTCTTACAAATTTGCATGTTTATTTATTTATTTAAATAAAGAGTATATACATATTAGTTTGGAATGACTAACAGACCAGAATATTAGCTATATATATCTATTTTGACATTTGAAAAAACAAAAACAAAAAACTAAATGACAAAAACGCAACAAAATTAATATAGCTAACTAAAATTAAATAATAATAATAATTAAAATAAATAAATATATATATATATATATATATATATATATATAATTTTTTGCATTTAATTAATTTAATTTAATTCATTAAAATAATTATTATACATTTGTGTTTGTTTATTTATTTATTTAAAGAGTATATACATATTACCTTGGTATGACAAACAGACCAGAATACAGTACTATCTATAAATATCTTGTTTTCCATGTGCTTCACGGCAGATTTTAATATAGACTTTAAATGCTGTCATATTTGCAGTGGATGTTTTGGTGTTCTGTGCATCCAGCTGGCCTTTGTCACTAATCTTGATAAACAGCGCAGTCTTCTTTCAGGTCTGTGTGAGGGTGAAGAGTGATCCGCTGCTCGATATGAAACCTCTGCTCTGCCTACGTGAGGTCTGAGGCTCAGCGCTGTCCAACAGAGACGCTGAGATAAAGCAGGAGAGGAGAGATGTGGAGATAACAGACCACTGCCACTGACACACTGAGCTGAAACACAGACACTGTTTAGCTGCTTACTGACTGCTGATTTCACAAAACAGCAGCTTATCTTATAGTCATTTTACAGTTTATAGTGACAGTTAGTCATTTTACAGTTTAAGTGACCAAAATATAAAATGAAAAGGGTCAGTTAATGAAAAATAAGGCTACAAAACAGAGTAACCCTTGTGAAAATGAAGTACACTTTAGTATACTTTAAAAAAAGAGTACTTATTATATACTTTAAAAGAACACTGAATGTAATGCTTTCAGACACTCATTTGCATGTAAACTTTAATTAAAATGCATTAGAGTTTAAATTAATATTAAATGCAAATACTTAAAAGTGTTTTAGGCCTACTTAAGTACATCTTTATAGGTAATTTCATAATTAATTATTTAGTCTTTGAAATATGACTTAAGTGTGCTGCTGAAAGGACTGATAAACATTTATGCACTGTAAAAAAAAAAAAAATAAGTTGAGAACTCAAAAATCTGCTGAAGCTGGTTGCCTTAAAATTTTAAGTTGGCTCAACTTTTTTTTTTTTTTTTTTTTTACAGTGTGGTAAACTAAAATATACTTTAATGTAATTTCTATTGAAAATTGTATGTCATGTATTTAAATATATTTGTAATTACACATTTGTAATGATGAAGTTTCACTTTAGTACATTTAAAATATATTAACTTGAGATGTAATATTGAATAACACACTACAGTTAAAATTATGATAAAGTGCTTACTTTAGTATGTTAGTCAACACATTAAAATAAGTGTACTTTAAAGCATGACTAAACATAATAAATTTGGAATATATTTTAAAATACAACTTTTAGTTTGACATTATTACTAAGTGCACATATTAAAAATACTTAAGTGTGCTAAGAACAGTCATGCAAGTCTTGTACATGTAGTCTGGATTATGTAATCAGATTCCAAAAATTAAGTACTTGTAATTAGATTAAATTACCTTTTAAAATACTCGTAATCAGACTACAGTTACTTTTTTATTGATGATTTGAAATCATATATTCACACAATAGCAACAAATTATTAATCATTTATTGATTCTCCCTAATTCTTTTTCATCTTTTAAATATTCCTTTCTAAAATACATGACATTTAGTAAGTGATTGATTACTTTTTGATTTACTTTGATTGATGTTACTTTGTTTTTGTTGATTGATTTACTTTGATTGATGTTATTTTAAAATTATTTATTTTAATTTTCGATTTTAATGACTTAATTAATTATTAGCTTTTCATTAAACTCACAAACCTCCTGCAGTTCCTTCACGAACCCGAGTTTGGGAAACCTTGACATAATGTAATGCTTAATTCACTTTATTTTAACAACAAATGGAATATATTTTCTTTGTATTTTAATATCAATATGGCACAATATTATTCTATTTAAATCAATTTGATAAATGAGTTATGATAAAAGTAATCTAAAAGTAATCTGATTATATTACCTAAAATATGTAATATAATGGATTACGTTACTAATTACAATTTTTGTCATGTAATTTAGGATCGGTAACGAACTACAATTTGTAAGTAATCTACCCAGCTCTGCTTATACGTTAATTTCTTTAATATTATATTTTCTGCTACTACATTTTTTATACGCTAGATTTGAAGTACATTACAAGCATATATTCAATAAAATTAAACATACTTCTTTTTTCTTTTCTTTTTTTTATCTGGAGTTTGCAAACCTACAAGCTGTGAGTAAGAGTTATTTTTCAGTGTTTACACAAAAGTGTGAAGGCACAGCAGCAAAAAATGGCTCATTTTAACCTCAGGGTCAAAGAGTGGGTGGAAAATCGTCATGCGAAACTAAATTATGACTGTTTTTGTTGAAAGAAACTTTGACTGACAATATTAGCTCCAGGATAAAAAAGAAATGATTTATAAAAAGAGGCAGTCACGTTAAAGCCATGAGATGTGATGATTTTAGATTGACTTGACTATTTATTGAACTGATGTAAAGGACTTCCGCTCATGGTTTATATGAACAGTATATTTCATTCTCTCTCATTCTCTCTTCCTCTCTTTCTTAGTTTCATAGCCGTTTTTTTCTTGTCTGCTTAACTCAGCTCCACACGGTTCAGCCTCACCACCCCTGAATGCACAGATACTTTGGCATGGCTGGGCAGAAAGCCCTAAAAGGACCAACAGCAAAGAGGTCTGGATCTCAGAAACACACACACACACACACACACACACACACACACACACACAGTATAGCACAAATCAAAGATCTCATGCAATCTGAGAATGTGCTGTTGTCTGCTGTTCTCTGTGTTACACAGGGACACAGAAAAAGCCATTATTGTCTCGTTTTCCAGAGCTCAGCTCACAGAAAACAAGGGCGGCAGCCACTGGACACCTGGGAGCAGTAATGAAAACTATGAAAAGCAGCCAAGAGATGCAGGTCAGGAGGCTGGTGGCTCTAATGAGTATCAGTGATTACATTATACAGGACTGCTCAGATGAGGGTGGTCCAGCTAGGGTGGTCATGCCAATTTAAAGAGACTTAAAGAGACAGTTCATCCAACAAAGAAAATTTGCTTAAAATGTACTCACCCTCAGGCCATCCAAGATGTACATGAGTTTGTTTCTTCATCAAAACAGATTTGGAGAAATGCAGCTTTGCATCACTTGCTCACCAATGGATCCTCTTGCAGTGAATGGGTGCCGTCAGAATGAGAGTCCAAACAGCTGATAAAAACATCACAATAATCCACAAGTAATCCATACCACTCCAGTCTATCAATTAATGTCTTGTTAAGTGGAAAGCTGAATGTTTGTAAGAAACAAATCCATCATTAAGATGTTTTTAACTTCAAAACGTCACTTCTAAACCAGTCCATAATGCATCATAATGCTTCCTCCAGTGAAAAAAGTCCATTCCCTGTAGTCCATTCACATCAAAATCAAAACATATTTGTTTAGAACTGTTTTGATCTGTTTTCACTTGTAAATGATCTGTGCATCTGTGCATATTTCTCTCCTGATTCAAATGAGGCAACTTTTTCACTGAAATAAAGGAACATTATGGATAGAGGACTCGTATTTTAGCTGGAAACAGTGGCTATTCTTACAAATACGCATCTTTTCGCTTCAGTTGTTGGACTGGAGTGGTGTGGATTATTTGTGGATTATTGAAATTTTCATTTGAACTATTCCTTTAAAGGGATAATTTTATAATGTTCTCCTGCAGAACACAAAATAATATATTTTTAATGTTTCAATTGTTTTTATTCATGCAATTAGTCAACGCGTCTAAAAAAACACTGGACCCCATTGACTTTCATTGTATGGATAAAAACACTTTGGACATACTCAAACATACAGAATTACCAAATTTTGCCATAAGTTAAATACATTAAGTTTCTACAATATATAAATATATTGCAGAAACTTAATTTCCTGTAAAGCTGCTTTGCAACGATTTGTATCGTGAAAAGTGCTATACAAATAAACTTGAATTGAATTGAATATTTTTCAAAATATCTTTGTCCAACATTCTTTCTAATAACTGCTCATTTCCTCTGGCAGCAGTGGCTGCACGCATGTACTTCACAGTGCACAAACATCACGCACGTCTCCATTATATTTAGTAAGGAAGTATTTCTGTGTCCTGGGAATGACGTGCCTTTTTCCACTGTTCCAGACCCAGTTTCATTTACTCAAACCTAAACTCGTATATATTTTAAGAGGCAGCGTAAACCTGTTCTCTGATCGCACCAAAGGGTGACTTCTCACAAACTGTTCTTTCCCATGATCCAGGCCGCCCCCTCATTCTGCTCAGATTCCTGATGTTGCCCTACCAGTCCCCATTTCTATGTCAATACAACGCCAGATTTTCCTGGAACATTTATTTGGGTGGTTTTGTACCCAGAGAGATGTTTTTCTAGCTGTAGTGTGCCTTTGAAGAGATCTGACAGTGGGATATACTGTATAATATGGTCATGTGCCGAGACTAAAGTGATTAGGATTCTAATTTGAAATCCCTTTGATGTAGGCCTATTTGTGCAATGATATCAAGAAGCTGGTGTTAATGTGCAGGTTATGCTCTATCTTTGGAAAGATTTGTTTGTACTAATCGCATTTGCATACTGGAGTAGAAACAACCCAGTGTACATTAAATTTCCATTTGTTTAGAAATGGAACATTTTGTTGAAAAAAACTGACATGTATTGAAATCCAGGTACCATTTTATATAGCAGTGAACATCCATGCTTGAGGAATTGGAAGTTTTAATTTAATTTAATTTACCACTTCTCTTCTCTGTTCACATGGCATCACTAGGTTCTGTCATTCAGAAACATGGCTTTTCATATCACTGCTATGCTGATGACACTTAACTCTACCTCTTATTCCATCCTGATGATCCGACGATAGCTGCTTGCATCTCAGCTTCTTTTCTTGCTGGATGAAAGACCATCACCTTCAACTCAACCTTGCCAAGACAGAACTGCTTGTGGTTCCATCAAACCCATCGTTTCATCACAATTTCACCATCCAGTTAGACACATCAACCATCACTCCTTCAAAAACAGCCAGAAACCTCGGAGTTATGATTGATGATCAGCTGACTTTCTCAGACCACATTGCTAAAACTGCCCAGTCCTGCAGATTTGCTTTATTCAACATCAAGAAGATCAGGCCCTTTCTTTCAGAACATGCTTCACAACTCCTTGTTCAAGCTCTTGTTCTGTCCAGGCTGGACTATTGCAATGCTCTCTTGGCAGGTCTTCCAGCCAGTTCTATCAAACCTTTACAATTAATCCAGAACGCAGCAGCAAGATTAATTTTTAAAGAGCCAAAAAGAATGCACGTCACACCTCTGTTTATCAATTTTCACTGGCTACCAATAGCTGCTCGCATTAAATTCAAGGCATTAATGTTTTCCTACAAAACCACCACTGGCTCTGCACCCCTTTACCTAAATTCATTACTTCAGACTTATGTGCCTCTAGAAGCTTGCTTTCTGCAAGTGAACGTCACTGTATTGTACCATCCCAAAGAGGCACAAAATCACCTTCACAGACTTTTACATTAACTGTTCCTTCCTGGTGGAATGACCTGCCCAACTCAATATGAGCAGCTGAGTCCTTAACTATCTTCATGAAACGGCTAAAAACACGCCTCTTCCATCTTTATTTGACCCTCTTACTCTAGCACTCTCTATTCTAATTCTATTCTTAAAAAACAAACAAAAAAACAAAACAAAAAAAACTTGTCCCTTTTAGACTTGCACTCTATTCATTTACTGCTTGTTTTCTTAAAAAAAAATAAAGAAAAATATTAACACTAGCTTTTCTAACCTTTTTATTCTATCTATTTGTTTTCTTTTCATTTATTATACAATTAACAAAAGCAAAAAAGGCCTCTAACACTAGCTTGCTCTATTCTTTCTATATTCTATCTGTTTTCTTTTTATTTATTATATAATTATAATTGCTACGTGTACTGCATTAAGCTAACTGAGACTTGTTATAGCACTTGCATATTGCTCTTTTGTTGATTTTGATTGCTTCTATTGTCCTCATTTGTAAATTGCTTTGGATAAAAGCGTCTTTAAAATTATGATATACTGATAATTATTCAATTAATTTATGAAATGAAAAGTATGACATAAAAGTTGAAATTCTAACCCAGTCATAATTATGACCAAAAATATGACTGTCATAATTACAATTTTATATTTCATAATTATAGACTTTCTATTTCATAATTTTAATTTAATTTAATTTAATTTAATTTAATTTAATTTAATTTAATTTAATTTAATTTAATTTAATTTAATTTATGAAATAGAAAGTCTATAATTATGAAATATAAAATCGTAATTATGACAGTCATATTTTTTGGTCATAATTATGACTGTTAGAATTTCAACTTTTTATGTCATACTTTTCATTTCATAAATTAATTGAATAATTATCAGTATATCATAATTTTAAACTTTTATCTCATGATGACTTTTACTTTTTAGCTAATAAACTTGACTTGCGTCATAATTTGTATTTTTATGTCAAAATTATGACAGTATGTCATAATTGTCATTTTGACTAGACTTAGAATCTAATAATTTTGTCTTTTTTGTCATAATTATGACTTTTTATCTGATAATTTTGATTTAGGATATCATGGCAGTTTGGAGAGAGAATGTTTCACGTTTCTCTCCTCAGCATACAGTTATTAATTTGCTTAAATATCTGAAACACTTAACTATCTAAGAGGATTACAAAACTGCTGCTTTATCCCTTTCTTTACCCCTTTAACTTCTGCTGGGTTTTACAGCAGCAAGAATGCATTTAATCTGATTCCTACTTTAATGTTTGCTTATGGCTACTTATTCCTGTCATTAACTGGGAACAGTGTTGATTTTTATAGCAGCACGTGAGTAGCCACATCGACTCTTTATGTGACCCCTCATTTGGAGGGACTGGATCATATGGAAAAAGAAAAAAACAACAACAAGATTTAGCATAAACTGGTTGACATTAGTCCCATGCTCAAGTTCAGCATTAAAAAGCTACTTTAGAGGCTTTCATACAGTCAACACCCTCTTAGTCTTAGCCATGCCAACTTTAGTTCA
This sequence comes from Onychostoma macrolepis, assembly GCF_012432095.1. NCBI lineage: Eukaryota > Metazoa > Chordata > Actinopteri > Cypriniformes > Cyprinidae > Onychostoma > Onychostoma macrolepis. The sequence continues at coordinate 6,508,989 of NC_081173.1, forward strand.
CCACAGAATGAATAAACAACCATGAGGGGCTTCACTTAAACTGTATTCACTTAAACTAATTAAGAAGATTTAGAAGGCTCAGATTTGAGGGAAAGGTATTAAATATTAAGGCGGGATATATTATCCTGTTGAATTAAAGGGGTCATGAACTGCCTCTGAGGTCCACTTACAATGTTATCAAGATTTACATCAAAAAACATAATTTAGAAGTAATAGGCTGTTTTTTTTTGACAGTCTACATCCTTCACAGATGGATGCTGCTATGATTTAGGTTAAAAACGCATAAATGCTCATATCAAACACTCTGTTTAACAGACAAATCAATAGTGATCACGTAATAAAAACACACCTGTGTGGTGCAACATTACCGTCGGATTCAATATAGTCAGCGCAGCATCGTCTTTTAGGGTGTATTCACACCAGGAAAGTCGGCTAGTTCACTTGCTTTGGTCTGGACCAAATACAATTTGTTTTGTTTTGTTTGATGCGGTTCGCTTTCACACTGCCTTTTTTGCAAGTGAACTAGAAACTGTAAACAAAACCACATGTGTGCTTAAGGTCATCCATTCATTGGTTCACCCATTTAACCGTACCAGAGTTCGTTTGGAAGCGGACCTCTTCAGCTGGGTCTCGGTACAGTTGTTTGGTCCGCACCTGAGTGCGATTGCTGTATTCAGACCTGCCCAAAAGATCCGCACCAAGAGGGGAAACGAACTTGAGTTCAATTCAATCGAACCAAACAAGACAGGTGTGAATACACCCTTAGTTTCAATCGTTCTGAAAATCCCATGTTGAATTGTGCCTTGTTTGTAAACGAATCCGTGGTAAAATAAGTGAACTAAGGACTAAGGACTAAATTCTTACTGATGCGGTCTGGATTTTCATTAAAAATAAAGTTCATCCAATCTTTCCTAATGTTGGGATCAGAAGGAAGGCGATACAAAGACTATTTTTTCCACAACAATGCAACTGTACAGTGCCTTGTCTTCAGATCTTTATCATTTGGTTTCTAGGCGTTGGCCTCTCTCGTAAAACACTACATACGTGAATCGGTGGACGGGGCTAAACAGGCAGTGATGTAGAATCGGTGGACAGGGCTAAACAGGCAGCGATGTAGAATCGGTGGGCGGGGCTAAACAGGCAGCGTGATGTAGAATCGGTGGGCGGGGCTAAACAGGCAGCGTGATGTAGAATCGGTGGGCGGGGCTAAACAGGCAGCAATGTAGGAGCAGTTGATCTTCTTCTGCAGAAGCGGTGCTTATCCACACTATTACATTAAGTCAAGTCAAGTCAAGTCACCTTTATTTATATAGCGCTTTTAACAATACAGATTGTGTCAAAGCACTTAACAGTATCAAATTAGAGGATAGAGTGTCAGTAATGTATAATGATAAGATTAAACACTCAATTTTCAATTTTCAGTTAAAGGCATTTCATTATTGAATTCAGAGATGTCATTGTCTAGCCCAGTTTAGCTTAAATATTATCTGTGCAATCAAATCAGCGATAATCGCTAGAAATTAAGTGTCCCCAACTGAGCAAGCCAGAGGCGACAGCGGCAAGGAACCAAAACTCCCTCTGAGACAGAATGGAGAAAAAACCTTGGGAGAAACCAGGCTCAGTCGGGGGGCCAGTTCTCCTCTGACCAGACGAAACCCGCAGTTCAAAAGTTTATATTTCTATTTTAATTTTGTTAACAATAGTAGTATTATGTAGTTAGGTATTTTATTATATTTTAGTTATTTTGTTATATTTTTTTTAGTTTTATTGTATTCAATCGAGGTTTTCGCTGGGGATATGTCTCTGGGGGTCATCTGGGTGTCTTGGTCTCCGCTGACGATCAGGGCTGTAGACATCATCTCTTGGTGCTGATCCACCATCTGACCGGATACGGACTGAGAAACAGAATAGGAAAGAAACAGACAAATATTAGCGCAGATGCCATTCTACTTACGATGTAACGAGTACATCGTGTGTTATGGGGAGTGTTCCCGGTTCTGGTTGATCTAATTAATGCAGCCTAACAATCCTTTAACGGATTTGAATAATAGAAGCGTATTAGTGTGTTATGTGTAAGCCAGGCTAAAGAGATGGGTCTTTAATCTAGATTTAAACTGACAGAGTGTGTCTGCCTCCTGAACAGTGTTAGGTAGATTGTTCCAGAGTTTGGCCGTAAATAGGAAAAGGATCTGCCGCCCGCAGTCGATTTTGATATTCTAGGTATTATCAAACGGCCAGAGTTTTGAGAACGCATTGGACGTGGAGGACTATAATGTGATAAGAGCTCGCTCAAGTACTGAGGAGCTAAACCATTCAGGGCTTTATAAGTAATTAACAAGATTTTAAAATCTATCCGATGTTTGATAGGGAGCCAGTGCAGTGTTGACAGAACCGGGCTAATATGGTCATATTTCCTGGTTCTAGTAAGGACTCTAGCTGCTGCATTTTGGACTAACTGTAGTTTGTTGATCAAGCGTGCAGAACAACCACCCAATAAAGCATTACAACAGTCTAACCTTGAGGTCATAAACGCATGAATTAACATTTCTGCATTTGACGTTGAGAGCATTGGTTGCAATTTAGATATGCTTTTGAAATTAAAAAATGCAGTTTTACAGATGCTAGAAACATGGCTTTCAAATAAAAGATTGCTATCAAACAGCACACCTAGGTTCCTGACTGATGAAGAAGAATTGACAGAGCAGCCGTCAAGTGTTAGATAATGTTCTAAGTTATTACATGTGGGGTTTTTAGGTCCGATAATTAACACCTCTGTTTTTTCAGAATTTAGCAGTAAAAAATTACTCGTCATCCAGTTTTTTATATCGACTATGCATTCCGTTAGTTTCTCAATTTGGTGTGTTTCACCAGGCCGCAAAGAAATATAGAGCTGAGTATCATCAGCATAACAGTGAAAGCTAACACCATGTCTCCTGATAATATCTCCCAAGGGTAACATGTAAAGCGTGAAAAGTAACGGCCCTAGTACTGAGCCTTGAGGTACTCCATACTGCACTTGTGATCGATATGATACCTCTTCATTCACTGCTACGAACTGATGGCGGTCAGATAAGTACGATTTGAAACATGCTAAGGCACTTCCACTAATGCCAACAAAGTTTTCTAGTCTATTCAAAAGAATGTTGTGGTCGATAGTGTCGAACGCAGCGCTAAGATCCAGTAGAACTAATAAAGAGATACAACCACGATCAGATGATAGAAGCAGGTCATTTGTAACTCTAATGAGAGAAGTCTCAGTACTATGATACGATCTAAATCCTGACTGGAATTCCTCACAGATATCATTTTTCTCTAGGAAGGAATATAATTGTGAGGATACTACCTTTTCTAGTATCTTTGACAGAAATGGGAGATTTGAGATCGGTCTGTAATTAACTAGATCTTTGGGGTCAAGTTGTGGTTTTTTAATGAGAGGCTTAATAACAGCCAATTTGAAGGTTTTGGGGACATATCCTAATGACAATGATGAATTAATAATAGCCAAAAGAGGATCTATGACTTCTGGAAGCAGCTCTTTTAGTAGTTTAGATGGAATCAGGTCTAACATACATGTTGTTGGTTTAGATGATTTAACAAGTTTATACAATTCTTCCTCTCCCACAGTAGAGAATGAATGGAATTGTTCCTCAGGGGATCTATAGTGCGCTATCTGATGCGATACTGTAGCTGACGGCTGCAAGGATACAATTTTATCTCTGATAGTATCGATCTTGGAAGTGAAGTAGTTCATAAAGTCATTACTGCTATGCTCTTGGGAAATGCCAACACCTGTTGATGCTTGATTTTTCGTTAATTTAGTTACTGTATTGAATAAATACCGAGTGTTATGTTTGTTTTCTTCTAGAAGAGACGAAAAGTAATCAGATTTAGCAGTTTTTAATGCTTTTCTGTAGGATAGGGTACTTTCCCACCAAGCTAAATGAAATACCTCTAATTTAGTTTTCCTCCAGCTGCGCTCCATTTTCCTGGCTGCTCTCTTTGGGGCGCGAGTGTGCTCATTATACCACGGTGTTGGACTCTTATCCTTAATCTTCCTTAAGCGTAAAGGAGCAACCGCATCTAAAGTGCTAGAAAAGAGAGAGTCCATAGTTTCAGTTACATCATCAAGTTGTTCTGAGCTATTGGATATGCTGAGGAACTGAGATAAGTCAGGAAGATTATTTATAAAGCAGTCTTTTGTGGTAGAGGTAATGGTTCTACCATATTTGTAACAAGGAGTTGGCTTTACAGCTTTAGCTATATGGAATATACAGGAGACTAGATAATGATCTGAGATATCATCGCTCTGCTGCCAAATTTCAATGCCACTGACATCAATTCCATGTGACAGTATTAAATCTAGAGTATGATTTCGACAATGAGTAGGTAGAATGTCTATAAATACTGATCCCAACGAATCTCTTTCATTATCAACATGGATATTAAAATCACCAGCAATTAGGACTTTATCTGCAGTCAGCACTAACTCCGATAGAAGATCAGAAAATTCTTTAATAAAGTCTGTATGGTGCCCTGGTGGCCTGTATACAGTAGCCAGTACAAACATCACAGGGGGTTTATCATTAACACTTGTTTCTTTGGATAACGTTATATGAAGCACCATAACTTCGAACGAATTATACTTGAAATCCGACCTCTGAGAGATACTGAAAATATTACTATAAATTGTAGCAACACCTCCCCCTTTACCTTTTGGACGCGGTTCATGTTTGTAACAGTAATCTTGTGGTGTAGAATCGTTTAAAGTAATGTAATCATCTTGTTTTAGCCAGGTTTCTGTCAGACAAAGCACATCTAGTTTATGGTCAGTGAACATATCATTTACAAAAAGTGCTTTTGAAGAAAGTGATCTAATATTCAGTAAGCCGAGCTTTATCATGTGTTTATCTGTATTATATTGGTTTTTTATTTGTTGAACATCAATTAAATTGTTACTATTACTTTGGTTTGGACGTTTTCTGTATTTTCTAGTTCGGGGGAACAAGCACAGTCTCTATAGAGTGATATCTAGGTGAAAAAGTTTCTATGAGCTGAGAGTTAACTGACTTCTGTGACGTGGAATGTTCTACTCATTATAGAGTAGAACATTCCACAAGCTGTCTTTTTGGCAGATCGGCTTCAATAAAAGCTGTTTTTAGACTAATGAGAAAGTTTTGAGTTCTGAAACTTACAGGATGTTTTTATAGTACAATGACCTCTTATATGTTTCTCAGTTCATGGCCCCTTTAAAATAGACTTTCTGTCTGTAATCATTTTATTTCAGTCAGATGGGGAAAATAACGTGTCTGGAGGTACATCTAAAGTTTCTCAAAAAGAAAAGAGTAAAGTTTGACAGAGAAACTTATTTAACAAGCCTAGGTGAGCAAAACAAGCACATGCAGTAGCACTTCAGACTGAGGACAGCATGCTCTGATGTTGCCTGGCACTGAACGATGTACACGTGTAAGACGTGCTGTGAAAACCAAAGGTGGCATTGTGGAGAGAGAGATCTGGCAGCCATTGCTTTATCGATTCTGCCATCTCTTTGCTGCAGCTGGAGACATGTTGAGACACATCTGGCCAAATGCAGTGCAGCGGTCCGCCATAGTGATTGTTTTTTTATACGAAGTTTGTCCTGATACATTCTGGCATTGCCTTGCTTGATATTTTGGGAAATTGTATATGATAAATGGAAACACAAAGATGTGAATAAACTGTCCAAAATATGCATTGAAACCTATGCACTCGCTTGAGATGGATACAGTGTTTTTTTTTTATCAGAGTATCTATATACAATAAGTACAAATTGGCCATTTTGTTGGCAAAAGCTATTTCCACTAATTTTGAAACCAAACTGGTAAATGAGACAGTTTTTGTGGAAAAAAGCAGAGTGAATTTTGCTTGCAAAATGCTACCGAATCAAATTTGAATCTACTTTTTCTGATTTTCCTTCTTATTTCAAGCAACGCCAGTGGTGCGACACAACAGTCCCACAATTCAGTTTGGCAACGCATGATATCACCCATTCAAAGTAAATGAGAAGCGTCAATGCCGTTAGTATAAACACACCTGATTATCACCGGCTCTCCTTGTTTGTTAATTGTTTGCTAATTTGCCCATTTAGTAAATCTGGCACTTAACTATAAATAGCATTTCTACATTACTTGCACTTACTGTATGCAAATAGCCTCTGCCATTTTTACTCAGAAGACATGACCACAAAGTAAGACAGAAACATGTTTATTGAATAGATTCCTTATTCTGCATCAAAAAGTTGCCTCAACTAAACTTTAGCATAAAATGCTAGAATATGCAAGATTATGTAATATATCAAATATTTTTATGCACTTGTAGTGTACTTCCAATTTTAATGTAATAATGTCAAATTAAACGTTTTACTTTAAAGTACATTTTAAATCTCAATCATTTCAATCTTTTGTTGTGATTTAAAGAAGTTTGCTAATTTTGATGTGATGTATAACATAGCACATTGATTATATTTTTAACTGCATTATACGATGTTACACTTAAAGTTAATATTTCATTAATTTAGTACATTTTAAATGTACTAAATTACAAATTATCATTAAAATTGTGTAATTACAAACATATGACATCCACAATTCAATAGAAATGGCATTAAAGTATATTTTAATTTACATAAATGCTTGTCAGTTCATTCAGCAGTTCACTTTAAGCATATTTCAATAACAATAGAAGTAATTATGAAATTACATATAAAAATGTATTTAAGTCCTATTTAGGTGGGTCAGAAAAGCACACTTAAGTTCAACTAGTACTTGAACTATAATACATTTTGATTTAATTGTAAATAACATAATAAGTGTCCAAAAACATTACATTCAGACTTAAGTATATTCCTTTAAAGTACTCTTTTTAAAAGTATGCTAAATTGTACTTCTTTTTCAGACGGATGGGCTCCATTCACAGGTGCAAGTGCTTGTGTCTGTCATACTTGTACAACATGCTGGACATCCAACCATCTGAAAGCATGCTGGATCAGTGAAGCATGCGAGCGTTTAGCTTCACTTGTCTACCTCTCCACGGAGCTGATATTGGCCTGCTGCTTATTAGTTCCTACAGATTGAGCTGTTACTGTTCACTTTTTGTCAAATTAAAATCAGACCGCAGGAGAACATCTCGCACGTGTGTATAATTTAGCCGTCAGCGGCAGCGATCAGCAGCACAGGTGCACAGGTGTCATGCTGAACAGGTGCGTGGTCCGGTGAGAAGCAGCTCTGTGCGGCGCTGCCTCACAGCATTCAGGCTAAAATGAGTGGAATTCTGGATCGGAGGGGGACGAGGTGCCCGCTGGAATGCCAGGAATGCCCGTCTCAGCACACACCTGCCTACAGTGCCTCAGTGTGAGCACACCTACTGTAAGCCTCAGGGTGTTTTTATCTGCATCTTGGTTTCGGCGGACACTGTGGAGGTCACAGCCCAGAGGAGAATTTTATTGCTCTTTCATAGCTCAAGAGGCGTAATAGAATCTAATGAAACTAGGTTTCAATCCCAGCTATGTACTTTTCTAGTCTTTTCTTTATGACCCTGCAGCACAAAACAGAACATGAGGGTTAATTAAGACATTTCCATTTGCTGTCCATTTAGTCTTTGAGAGCCTGCTGAGATAATGAGATCACCATTTGTGATTTTCTGTGAAAACTTTAGCATACTTTTAAAATGTTTACTTATTATAGAAATAATTTACTTTTAAAGAATATGTTTTGTTTTGTTGCCAATTAATTATATTTTCAAAATGCAATTAAATGAAAATGTATCATACTTTACAAAGGGTTGTCATTACATTACACGTTTTTTTCATTACTTGAAATACAATAGACATTAACTGAAAAAAAACAAAAAAACTTTTTGAGCTAGTTGCCAAAGCAACGTTTATTATTTTCTTTTATTTACCATTTTCTATTACCTCAATGTTCTAAAATAACTAAAACTGAAATAAAAACCAAAACTAAATAGACATATTAAAAAATAAAAATAAAAAATAAAATGAAAATGAAAAACATGCAAAACAAAATGACCAAAACTTTAACTAAAATTATGTTGAAAATAGAGAGTACAAAAACTAATTAAAAATATTAAAAACTATAATAGTATCTCAATGATCTAAAAATAACTATTCTAAAATAAATGATCTAAAATAAGACTGACTTTAAATAGCAATTTCATAATTATTTCTGCTGTCTGTGAAATATGATTAAAATGTACTGCTGAATGTACTATCAAGCATTTATGCAAAAAACTAAAATTATTTACATTTCTTTTAAAACTTGACCTGTATTTATATATATTTGTAATTACACATTTGTAAAGATGATGTTGCAGCTTATTACTTTTAAAATATCTGAAATAAATGTAATACTGAATAACAAAACACAGTTAAAATTATAATCAAGTACTTTTCATGTGCTTAGTATGTTAGTCAACACATCAAAATAAATGTATTTCTTTTAAGCGCTGTAAAAGTTTATTAAAACAATGATTTAAACCCTATTTACATCTGCAAGTACTGTTTTTAAAAAATATATTTTTTATGATTTTAAGTACACAATAAAGAACACTTTTCGAAAGGAAGCACTCTTGAATAGGTCACGGTTGAGGCCTTTAATGTTTGTCTTGCTCTCATGATTTCAGAGTTTCTCAGCAGGGAAGTGCAGTTCAGATTTGGTTTACTGTGAACTTTGATTTCATTGTGTTGGCTTAAGTTAATAATGTGGAGGGAACTGTAGTTTTAAGGGTGTTATTCCTTGTTAGGGGGCTGTTGAGTTAAACCTTGACTGAGAGTCTGTTTTCGGTTGGTTATTAATCTCTTGGTCAAACTCTAAACAGCAAATGTTCGGATCCCCTGCGTAGTTTGACAGGGGGCAAAGTACAGCGGTTCTCAGCTAATATGAATCTGCTTTAAAAGGAAGATGAAGGCTTTGGAGTTTCGTCAGAATTGCAGCAGAGAATGGAATGAATGGAATGCTTTCTATTTTAAGTCAAATCATTATGACCTCACCGACACCAAAAGAGTCACTTCTTTACAAAACACTTAAACAGTCAGCTGGAGCTTGTCTACAACACAGACAACATATGCCATATTTAGGTGTTATTAGGAAGAAAATGGCACTGTTTGGTTCAACTTATATGAATAAGCTGAATATGCATGAAAATAAACAACCCCTCCTAAAATGAGTTCAACTCAAGTTCATAAAGCTGTTCTCATGCTGAGCCTTGGTTGCAACCCATTCTCACTCCCGAGGCGTCAAAAACTGAAGCATGGTCAAACGCCTTTCACGTCACTATGAAGACGCCAAAAGTGCCCCTAGGCGTCATTATATGACAAAATAGGATCTCCATTGCTTTCAATTGCTTGCTTTATGCGTCAGGTCAAGACGCTTATGGAAAATGACAACGTTATCCTCCGTTGTTTTCAGTTGTTTGTCTTAGTTTAATGGTTTGCATGCATTTGTAAAAAATATAAATAATTTTATATACATTTATACTTTTATTGGATCACCTAACCCCACCCCTACCCTAAACCTACCCACTTCTGAACAACATAAAACACGTAACAGGCAAATGTAAGTGCAGTCACAGGTATTTACTGCAAAAACTGACCATAAACAAGCAGTATAAAAGCATTACAAACAAGTCGTGTTGCATTCCAAGTCTTCTGAAGCCATACAAAGTCTTTATGCTGTTACGTTCCCATTCTATAATTAGTCTAGGGGAATTAAGGAATACATAACAAAATGAAAGGAAAGTCCACATGGAGCCTCTCATCCCAGTCCCAGCCCTAAAGAACACTGCCAACCACTAAAAGATTTACTACAATTTTGATTTATTACATAAAAGAACCACAGAAACAAAGCAAATAAGCTTCAGGAGGGGGCAAGGCCAAAATAACAAACAAAATAGAATCTTACTCAATTTTAAACCTAACTTACCTAACACAGGGGAAAATAAAATTAACAAAAAGACAATAGCACTTCCTTAACTCCCTAACTTACCCAAAAACAGAGGCAAAAGGATTGACAAAAGAAAATGGCACCCACCTCCCTACAAATTATAAAATAAACAACTTAACAAATATAAAATAAAGAACTATCAAAAAGTCAGCGTTATTAGGAGCTAGATTTAACAATCTAGACAGGAGCACAACAGTATGTTAACTTGAACTCTAGCACAGATTGACTTTAAGTTAACTAACTAACTAACTAACTAACTAACTAACTAACTAACAAACTACTAACTAACTAACTAACAACACTTGTCTGGGGCTGCAGAGAAGGTCCATGTGGAAAGCGAGAGATGGCTCAAGCCTCCTTTCCTCTCTCTCTTCAACTGCGCTTTCTTGATTGCTCTTATAGCTGGTTTCCTCTCCGAGGGAGCCAATGAATGAGGAGTTGGTTGGTCATCAGCAAACGAGTATCAGGTGCCAGTAATCCACTCCTATTAAAGCAGCAGCACAGAAGAGAACATACCAAAAAATAAACTCTTAACTGACTCCAGAACAGTACAAATTACGTCACAGGACGTAACACCCCCATCACCAAGTTTATAACCCATGGCTTATAAACGGTTAATACTTTACATATATGATACACTTTAGTCCCCATCACAGGCTCTAGAGAGTGCATCTGCCACAACATTCTCAGAGCCTTTCTTGTGTCGAATGTCCAAGTTGTATTCTTGCAGATACAGGGACCAACGCATCAAACGTTGGTTCCAATTGCACATGCGAGACAGGAAGACAAGGGGGTTATGATCAGTGTAAACAACAAGAGGGGTACAATTACCTCCAACATATACTTCAAAATGCCTGAGTGCCATCACTAATGCCAGAGCTTCCTTCTCGATGGTACTGTAGTTCTGTTGACACTTTAAAAACTTCTTAGAAAAATAACAGACAGGATGCTCAATTCCTGCACTGTCTTCCTGCAGCAAAACCGCACCAGCTCCCACAGCACTTGCGTCAACTTGAAGCTTGAAAGGCAAAGAAAAGTTAGGAGCTGATAAAACAGGACTATAACAGAGAAGGTCTTTGGCAGCAACAAAGGAACGGTCACACTCAGGACTCCAAACAAAGTTCTTTGAAGTGCTAAGCAAATCAGTGAGGGGTGACACAATTGTTGCGAAGTTCTTACAAAATCCTCGATAGTACCCTGCCATTCCTAAAAATCTGCGTAGCTGACGCTTGGTGCTGGGTGTAGGAAATTCAATAATAGCAGATACTTTTGCTTCAGTAGGCTTGACATAACCCTGACCAACCTTTTTACCAAGGTAAGTTACAACACCTTTAGCAAACTCACACTTGGCCAAATTGAGGGTTAATTCAGCGTCACTTAACCTTGTAAACAGTTTCTCCAAACTGCAGATGTGATCTTCCCACTCATCTGAATAGACTACTATGTCATCCAAGTAAGCTTCACAATTAGGCAGGCCCAGCAAAACTTTTTGCATAAGACGTTGAAATGTGGCAGGTGCGTTTCGCATCCCAAATGCCATACAGTTATACTGTAGGAAATCATCAGGTGTTACAAATGCAGAGATCTCACTCTGTATGGATGCTGCTTGATTGGAATTGAATTCCCTACATCGATGTCATGAAACAACATACTGGTTCTACCAGGCACATCAGCAAACAGGGTAGGATATTTCCACACCAACATTTCAACATCCTTACGCTGATCTTCAGGTAAATAAGATAAACAAGAGTCCAAACTACTCAATATAGCTGAATTATTCAAACGAACACCAGGTGAATGAGGTTCAACTAACAACTCCTCAACATCAGGACTACAAACGGGAGCTACTGTAAAACTGGGTTTCAGTGTTGGTGAGGGAAGAGGAGTCTCGGAAGAATTACGTGCAACATAACGTTTTAACACAGTTAATATGACACACTCTCTTCTTACGACGACGATCAGGGGTATTTATAACATAGTCTGTGTCACTAAGTTTCTGCTCAATGACATACGGACCAGAAAACTTGGCATCAAAAACTGAGCCGGGAACAGGAAGTAATACAAGAACAGAGTCACCCGGTTGAAAACTGCGTTGTACGGTTTTCTTGTCAAAATGACTTTTCATTTTAGACTGCACTGTGGTTAGGTGGGCTTTGGCTATCTTGCAAGCCTTTTGTAAGCGTTCACGAAAAGAAGTGACATAGTCTAAAATTGGGACAGCAGGGCTACTCTTACTGGTTAACTGCTCTTTTAGCAATTTCAAAGGTCCACGAACCGTATGAGCAAACACAAGCTCATGAGGACTGAATCCTAAGGACTCCTGAACAGACTCCCTCACAGCAAACATGAGTAGTGGTAAGCCATCCACCCAGTCTCTTCCAGTCTCAACACAATAAATGCGGATCATGGACTTCAGGGTTTGATGAAAATGTTCTATCGCCCCCTGTGACTCAGGGTGATAGGCGCTAGACAGTTGGTGCGCTATACCCAACTCTTTCAACATCTGCCCGAAAACTTTTGAGGTGAAATTTGTCCCCTGATCCGTTTGAATTACTCTGGGCAAACCAAATGTTGTACAAAACTTTAAAACTTCCTTCAACACCACCTGTGCCTTTAATGTACATAACGGTACAGCCTCGGGGTAACGAGTAGTAGTACACATCATTGTTAAAATGTACTGATGCCCATGTTTTGACTTTGGAAGAGGTCCTACACAATCAATCAACAACCTTTCAAACGGCTCACCAATAATAGGAATTGGATTAAGGGGAGCTCTTGGGACGGTTTGATTTGGTTTGCCTGCCCGCTGGCAGACGTCACAGGAGCGACAAAAATTTGACACAGCAGATTTTACTCCGGGCCAATAGAAGTGCTTTGTAATGCGCTGAAAAGTTTTGTTTACACCGAGGTGCCCCGCGAGAACATTTTCGTGTGCCAATTTCAAAACTTGAGAACGGTAACTGGCAGGCAGAACAACCTGATATATAGTCAACCAATCATTTTGTTCTAACGATTTTGGTTCCCATTTGTGCATTAAAACTCCCTCATCCCAAAAGTAACCTACCCTTGCTGTTAATAGATTGCCATGATCTACTGCACAACGAACACATTTTCCAAGTGTAGGATCTGTGTAGCGTTATGTTATAGAAGTCAGCTAGCTCTAACAGATCTTTTTTTCTACCACGATTAAACTCCTCTATCATAGGAGACAGTGAGAACTTCACTAAATCGAAATCCATTTTTGCTCAAAAACAATATGGAATCTCCTCACCCACTAAAGTTCAAAGCAGCCAAACTAAACTTACCTACGTAAGGAAAATTAAATGTACAATCACTTGTTACCAGAACATGCATGAGACGAGCCCCCAATTTGTTACGTTCCCATTCTATAATTAGTCTAGGGGAATTAAGGAATACATAACAAAATGAAAGGAAAGTCCACATGGAGCCTCTCATCCCAGTCCCAGCCCTAAAGAACACTGCCAACCACTAAAAGATTTACTACAATTTTGATTACATAAAAGAACCACAGAAACAAAGCAAATAAGCTTCAGGAGGGGGCAAGGCCAAAATAACAAACAAAATAGAATCTTACTCAATTTTAAACCTAACTTACCTAACACAGGGGAAAATAAAATTAACAAAAAGACAATAGCACTTCCTTAACTCCCTAACTTACCCAAAAACAGAGGCAAAAGGATTGACAAAAGAAAATGGCACCCACCTCCCTACAAATTATAAATTAAACAACTTAAATATAAAATAAAGAACTATCAAAAAGTCAGCGTTATTAGGAGCTAGATTTAACAATCTAGACAGGAGCACAACAGTATGTTAACTTGAACTCTAGCACAGATTGACTTTAAACTAACTAACTAACTAACTAACTAACTAACTAACTAACTAACTAACTAACTAACTAACTAACTAACTAACTAACTAACTAACTAACTAACTAACTAACTAACAACACTTGTCTGGGGCTGCAGAGAAGGTCCATGTGGAGAGCGAGAGATGGCTCAAGCCTCCTTTCCTCTCTCTCTTCAACTGTGCTTTCTTGATTGCTCTTATAGCTGGTTTCCTCTCCGAGGGAGCCAATGAATGAGGAGTTGGTTGGTCATCAGCAAACGAGTATCAGGTGCCAGTAATCCACTCCTATTAAAGCAGCAGCACAGAAGAGAACATACCAAAAAAAAAAACTCTTAACTGACTCCAGAACAGTACAAATTACGTCACAGGACGTAACAATGCGAAGAAGAGAGCAAAACATAAGGTTTTAATCGCTGAAAATGACCCCGCTCTGTTAACGTGCTCACATCTCATTCAAAAAGATACTACCGTCCCGTAGCGTGACGCAATTGGTCACGAGACACACAAGAGCCAATAGCATTTCACAACCAAGGCTGACGTAAGGCTTCTTCTGGCGGCATTTTTTGAATTCGCGCACAGAGTCAGACTGCAGCACACAGGATTAACGGCGGACGGAGACGGCGATCGCGTCTACTCCTCTCACAAATCAAATGTTTTGCCTCGGAAGACTTGGAATATTAATATTTTTTGAATAAATCTTGTGTTTTATTGACAAGTGGTAGGTTTAGAGGCAGGGGTTGGGTTATGTGCTCATAAATGTGTAAATAATGTAATATAAATAAAACTGTTGTGGCTGTTTACATTGAAAAATCACACCCCAACATATATGCAATAATGGCACTGTTATTACCCAATATATAATTTAATAATGACGATAAAATTCCCAGTATGGCGTCGGCATATTGACGCTAAGGGTTTCCTATTTAAAACAACGGAGGACCCTGCAAGTCGAAAAATGACGCTAAGGGGTACCTTGAGCGTCAAAAAGCGACGCCAAGTGGTCCTGACCAAGCTTCAATATGTGACGAGTTGTGTGTGAGAATGGGTTGTTGGTTGAGAGACGTCAGTAAACCAGCTCTTTCATGAAGTCTGCAGCTTGACATTATGAGTTAATTGTGACATTTACAAAGTCAATAGTCAGAATGAGAGTCCAAACAGCTGATAAAAACATCACAATAATCCACAAGTAATCCACACCACTCCAGTCCATCAATTAATTTATCTTGTGAAGTGAAAATCTGCATGTTTGTAATCAACAAATCATTAATACATTTTAACTTCAAACCATATCTTCTGGACAAAATATGAGTCCATAATCCATAATTACGCTTCCTCTAGTGAAAAAGTCCATCTCCTGTTGTCCTCTCACATCAAAACCCACCAACTTGTTTAGAACTATTTTCACTTGTAAATGGTGCTCGATCTGTGCATATTTCTCTCCTGATTCACACAAGACTTCTTCACTGTTTTCACTGGAGAATGAGGACTTGTATTTTAGCAGAAAGCAACGGTTTAATGTTAAAAACATCTTAATGGATTTATTACGGACACACAGCTTTTCTCTTCACGAGACATTAACTGATGGATTGGAGTGGTGTGGATTACTTGTGGATTATTGTGATGTTTTTATCATTCTGACGGCACCCATTCACTGCAGAGCATCCATTGGTGAGCAAGTGATGCAATGCATTTCTCCAAATCTGTTCCAATGAACAAACTCATTAATATCTTGGATGCTCTGTTAATTTTTGGTAAACTATTCCTTTAATATCTCATTCTTGATTGATAGCCAAAATAGTACAACAATTTACACAAACTTAAATGAAAAATAAAAATGCAATGATTCTCAGATAATGTTGCTGTTGCAGAGGCAGAGATCCCATTGTGAGTCCTGCATTCAGTGGCTCATTGAGATGGTCACTAGTGATGCTGGTGACAAAATATGATACGACAGACTATTTAGTATTAAAAGATAAAGAAACCAAATCCCTCTTTTCATTCAGGCCTGTCTCATTTCCCAGTGGAGTCCTGAAGAACGGACACCCCATTGATGCAGAGGAAGGATAAAATAGAAACCTTGAGACTGATGAGGACACTTGCATATCCTGTGTGACCCGTGACAAGGCCACTGCAGCTTTACTAATGTTGTATCTTCTTCTTGCATACCCAGATTTGTCCAAATATGTATTTGCAAATAAATTTGTCAATGTTAAATTGCCTTTCACCTTTTCATAACTAATTCAATCTGTAGGCCTCAAATTAACATTCCAGGTTCAGATGTTAAGCTATGCCAATAGAATTACTGCAATTTTATTTATTTTCATAAACCAAGGGATAATTATAATACAATCATTTTAGGTAGTATTTAATGGCATATGTTACAGATTGTTCTAAAACCAGAATATACTTTTAATGCAATATGTTCACTACATTATTTATAAGACTTGTTTTTTATTATTGTGCTGTATTTGCGTATTGACTTCTATTGACATTCCTAAGGATTTAGCACGGAGTTTAATCATTAGCTTACGCTGCTTGAGGTCCATTACACTCTTGGGAGGCCAAGATTTACAGCTGAATCAACATTAACACAATGAACTTCAGTGATTTGCCATAGCTTTGAGTAGAAGACTTCATACATTCAGAAGCTTTATTATGGGACCTTAAATATATTTTTATTTTCTGATCGCCTCAGTCATATGTTTTAAACAGGCTTCCAAAATCCTAATCGTTCCCACAAACTTGAACAAGGAAATGCAGCCATGATAACAGTTAATATTACTGTATAACACCAGTCATAAAGATCTGTATTATTAAACTCATATTTAGCTTACCTTGTAAATTAAAATAGGTTTTCTTTGCCTACAAAATTAGTTTAAAGGTTTTCCAAGCCATACCAGTCCATTGCATACTCCCCTGGTGGATGTTAATGAGTTACACACAAGTTTCAAGTAATTTTCCACTACAAAGTGAAAACCCAAGCACAAGTACATCTATGGCACTCCAATGATGTGACTCATAACAGGAACAACCTTTGGTTTGGTCAGTTTATGTCAAAATTCCTGTCACATTCCTGTGAATCAATGTATGTAGGCGATAGGATGGCCATCAGGCTAAGGTGAAAAGGTTTACATGTATATGCCTCCCACTTGGGGTCAAAGGTCAGGGCTAAAGTCTCATAGCATCTTAAAGAACAAGGATCAGGTTTACATGTAAGTATTGGGTTTCAGTTTCATCGAATATCTAATGTTACAAAAAAGTGGTTTAAATATCGACATATCTTACAAAACTGTGATTTTATAGATAGTTTAGGCTTTTTTTTAAATTATATACACAAATACAGTACACCAAGGTGAACATATTTATTCAGATAGTTAAATTTCACTTTCAAAAAAGTACAAAAGTTAGTGCCGCTTATCAACAGCAGCTGTCACAGTTGCAAGGCGACAAGAGCAATCCTCCGTACGCTATAGACAATCCCATTTAACAACATTCAGTTAAGCCTTCACAGCCTTCTAAGGATGCAGCCCCTGAATTGGGACACAGATACTGTTGCCTTGTATATACGAATGGCATCATGAAATCACTGCTAAAGCCTTTGAAGCACAAGGTTAAACCCGGGATCATAAAGCCATGTGTGTGTCAAAGGTCATGGGTCTACTAGAAGTGCAATGACCTTAAACACTTTAAAAAACACTCAGGACTGGTAGAAAGCAAACACTTGACTATGATGAGCCAGCAACGAGCACAGGTCTAATTCACACTGAATACCAGGACATTATAGAGATTGGGTGGAGTTATACCGCAATAGTTAAACCCTTGTGAAAAATGAAGTACACTTTAACATATTTTTAATAAGAGCACTTGTTATGGAAATAATATACTTGAAGTGTTTTTTATTTTATTACTTATTTAATTACACATTTATAATGAAGTTTCAATTAGTTTGACATTATTTCAGTGTGCACTTTTTAAAAGTGAACTCTCCTTAAGTACACTTTGGTTATATTATCTGCAAGTACAGTTTTTGGTTACCCTTTAGGGAACACTTTATTTTAAGGTGTCCATGATACAGAGTAATTACCTACACTCTCAGAAATAAAGGTACAAAAGCTGTCACTGGGGCAGTACCTTTTCAAAAGGTACATGTTTGTACCTAAAGGGTCCATTTTGGTACCTTAAAGGTACATATTAGTACTTAAAGTGTACATATTTGAACCTAATAGGTACAAAAGTGTACCTTTTGAAAAGGTACCGCCCCAGTGACAGCTTTTGTACCTTTATTTCTGAGAGTGTAGTTAAGTACTTAGTAGTAGCCGTTGTACTTACATTAAACAAAATGTACTTACCATGTAACTAAGTTATGGAACAGCCTGTACTTACAGTTTGTAATTATGTAGATGTAAAAGGCAGCTACTGTTACACATATGTAACAGACCGAGTCTGTCACACAGCTACTTATGTAACCAAAAGATTGTTACATATGTGTTGCAGACTTTATACAGCGTAATTATAAATGTTAAGTACACAGACATAAGCTACTTAAAATAAAGTGTATCAAGATTGTACTTAAGTGTACTTCATGTGTATCTATACTATACACCTTATCCAGCTGCATCTTAGTTTGATTTAACCCACCAGTACACAGCTTAAATACATGTAATACATTTCTTATTACATTACAATTACATAATATTACACAAACATAAGATACTTAAAATAAAGTGTATCAAGATTGTACTTAAGTGTACTTGTAGCTGTGTAACAGACTCGGCCTGTTACATATGTGTAACAGTAGCTGCCTATTACATCTACATAATTACAAACTGTAAGTACATTCTGTTCCATAACTTAGTTACATGGTAAGTACATTTTGTTTCATGTAAGTACAACGGCTACTACGAAGTACTTAATTAGGTAATTATTCCGTATTATGACACCTTAAAATAAAGTGTTACCACACTTTATTTTACGGTGTTCTTATTACAGTGTAATTGTACTTTTTAGTATTGAGTAATATTAATTAACAGCATGTACCAATTATAGGGTTAGGGTTAGATTAGGATTTGATTTTGGGTTATTGCATGTAATTATGTATGATTTATGGTTATTAATATAGTAAGTACATGCAACATGTAACAAGGACACTGTAAAATAAAGTGTCGCCCAGTTTTTAAATATACTATTAATACCTTGAATTCACATTCAATACAATTAAGCACACTTGTTTTTCACAAACATGGTGGATACCAAAAGATATGCTTAATTTCTGTATATATTACAAATAATATGCTATAATTATTGCTTCATTGCCTTAAAAAAAAAAGCTTAATTGAATTCCTGGTAAAATCCCACTTGGAGCATGATGAAGGCTTATTATTTTCTGAGAGAAAATCTGTAAAAAAATCTTAGAAACGATCAAAAAGCACAAAAATCTCTCCCTCAGGCAAGTTGACATTTAAAACATCCTAATTTGCTTATTCATTAGCCCATAAAGGAAATTATGCACACATCATTTCTCGATCTAGACTGGACCAGATTTTTCTCTCTCTTCAGCGTTAGGTAAGACATTTTACAGTGAGGCACAATATCCGGTAATCAGGCCTCATTGTAATGCAGTGGCTGGTCAAGAGCCATCACCTTAATTATTCTCTCATCTCATCCCTCTTATTAAATCAAACGGTTCAAATCAAATATCTGCACTGCACAACTCTTTTCTGCATCCTGCTATTGTTGTTATATGAACATGACCCTGTTTCTTCAGCCCATCTTCCTCAAAATCAGAGTTATAATCCTGGCTCATTGTGTTTAGAGATATTCTAAGGCATGTCTGTTGCAATTTACACAAACTACATGAATTCTACATCGTGGATTGCTTATTTGTTTATTTTTTTGCTTGTGTATTGTTCATTTAGAACTTAAGATGTTCATGCAATCATGTTTCATTCAGATTGTACCATGAATCTTCCTCAAATAAATGGTGACAGACTCTACACACTGTACCCAGTGGCTGTTGTTTGATTTGAACACTCTTCCTTCCTGAAGAGCCCTTGACTCAGTGTACCACATCCGTACGCACAGGATCCCACATGTTCACAGCCTGTCTGTTCCCACAATCCCTGATGTCCCTGACTCACCTCACACACTTCACCGTATGCTGAGGTACAGATCACCAAGAGTCTGTAGGCACTCTTTATCTCTTAAAATGAAATTAGGGAGAACAGCAAAAGGACAAAGAGAGAGAGACAGAGAGATAGGGTTGGAGAAACATCTTCATTGTTCCCCTGCCTCTGCAGTCGAGGACCTTGAGATGTTGTTATCTCATATAAAGGCAAATATGACCTTGCAATCTGGGCTTTTCTATGGTAGAGAGAGATTTCCTTTTATCAATTTAAGGTCAAAACCTGAACACACAGGCACCGAAAGTGTCACTGCACTGACAAAATGCAAAATACGTAAATAAAAAGTCAATAACGAATAAATTAATTGAATATCATTATTTTGATCTAAAGGGCAGGTCATTCTCAGGAAACATTGAAATTTACTACGTGAATCACAGTGTGCGTGCCTTACAATATATTATAAAATGATATTAATATAATTAAAACGATACTGAAATGTTTAACTAAAAACTATTTTGAACTATTTTCTAAATAAAACATTGATTTTATTTCTAAAAATACTATTTTTCATCCAGAATATCAGTCAGTTTGTGTATCCCCATTTTCTTATGTTTTATTGATTGAAATTAAACCTTTGCTATTGATGAATTAAAAACTGAAAAAAAAAGGTTTAGACATAAGCTCCTTTTACGGTCAATATCAGTATTTTATCAGTATTTTATAATATTTACACTTAAATTGATATTAACAAGTTCAACAGTAACATTTAAAATTCATTATAGTGACCATAGTCATTTTTACAAAAAAAAAAATATTGCTCTTGGAACAAAGTATAATAATTAAATAGTGTGGTGTGTGGTGAGATTATATTTTCTGGCTTCCTTGTTAATATTAGATTTTGCACTGATCTTCAAACCTGTCGCATTCAACCCCAAAACACTGAGACAAGTGACACAAAGTGTTTTGACTAAAACATACCATTAGTTATAAAAAATTTTTTGTTAGTTATAATCTGATTGAGTATAAAGCTAATACTATCATCATTATTTTACATATTCAAAATGTAAAATGTATGTGAATTAAAGACATACGGGGTGTTAAAAGTTTTAAATTTGCAATGAAGCAGATATTTTCACGTGTTTTCTTCTTCTTTTCTTCCGTATTGTGACGTGCAGACCAAATAACTGGAGAAGTCCTGTATGCGCCACCATGAGAATTGCAAGATTTAATTTTTGACATTTTGAAAACATTACTTAAATTTTTAGGTCAAACTTTAAAAAAAAAAAAGACCTATAACATGCATTTACACGTGAATTTTCATTTTGTGCCTCCTGAGGTGAACTCCCAATGTCTATGGCACTTACAGTCCTGGCATTTAGTGCTTGAGGAGGAAAAAATATGATTTGCTGTAACCTTTTCAAATGAAATCAATAAATGTTAAAGATGGCACCGTTTCCTGAGGAAGACCCTTTTATTGTTGTCTCTGCTGCGAAAGCATGATAAAATATGCCAGAACATTGTGCCTCATGGCCCATCGTGAATATTCATGCGTATGCTTGTGTGTAAACGTTAGCGTACACATGATTGTGGGAGGAATTCAGGCTGGTGTGTCACCGAGGCGTTCTGTGGACGGAGACACGTCTGCGTCAGTGATGTCATTACTCACCGACGAGGGTTATTGTGGTGCGCGTAGCAACAGCTTTCACGGTCTCAGTTAGCTCCCCCGCAAAGCGCCCACTTGGCTGGAGGGGGGTCTTTCAGAAAGACCCAGCTGCCCCTTACTCTTTCTCAATCTGTTTCTTTCCCATTTCATTCTTTTCTGTATCAAAATACTGGAGATGAGACTTGATATATAGCTATACTCCCATTCACTCTTAATGATTTTATTACAAGTGCAAACAGACAAGCAAAATGGCACTGTTTTGCCTTCTCAAAGCTTTTGAATTGTGGAAAACCTGTACATGCTGAAGGTTTCATATATATTAGGCTATATGCGTTGACCAGTCTGGCATATACTGTATGTGACCCAGAACCACAAAACCAGTCTTAAGTGTCAATTTTTCTAAATTGAGATTTATACATCATCCGAAAGCTGAATAACTAAGCTTTCCATTGATGTATGGTTCGTTAGGATCGGACAATATTTGGCCAGAAAATCTGGAATCTGAGGTTGCAAAAATCTAAATATTGAGAAAATCGCCTTTAAAGTTATCCAAATGAAGTTCTTAGCAATGCATACTACTAATCAAAAATGAAGTTTTGATATAGTTACTGTAAGAAATTTACAAAATATCTTCATGGAACATGATCTTTACTTAATATCCTAATGATTTTTGGCATAAAATAAAAATGGATAATTTTGACCCATACAATGTATTGTTGGCTATTGCTACAAATATACCCCAGCGACTTAAGACTGGTTTTGTGGTCCAGGGTCACATATGATGCACATTTGCACTCATTGCACTCAACGTATGTGTTAGTCAGTCATATTTCTTGTAGGAACATTAAAGTCATTTACAGAAATCCCACATAACTGCGAGCAATGGGCCCTACATGTGATCTTATCCGCTCTGAGCTCACTAATATGTGAATGAATGAACATGTGATGCTCAGGTTTCTGGACTTGAGACATAACAGCTTTACTTCCATTAGAGGGAAGTCCATTTTAACTTTATTTACATATATAAATGGATTGGTTTACAAAAGAACTGAGAGGAAGTAACTTCAAAGGGCCAAGATTAAGGTTGAGCCAGTAACTAACTTATTTTTAGGGTTTGTGACATGCAAGGAACTTAAAAGGTGAGAAAAATGCACACTAGGTCAGTAGTTCATATGGTCAAAGTCTACATATTAATAAAATGACAGGGTTTGGTGGTCTGTATATCCATTGCTCTTTTGTTGATTTTGATTGCTTCTATTGTCCTCATTTGTAAGTCGCTTCGGATAAAAGCTCCTGCTAAATGACTAAATGTAAATGTATATTTACAAGTACACTGAACAAAATTATAAACACAACACTTTTGTTTTTCCCCCCATTTTTCATGAGCTGAACTCAAAGACCTAAGACTTTTTCTATGTACACAAAAGGCCTATTTCTCTCAAATATTGTTCACAAATCTGTCTAAATCTGTGTTAGTGAGCACTTCTCCTTTGCCAAAATACTCCATCCATCTCACAGGTGGAGAAGTGCTCACTAACACAGATTTAGACAGATTTGTGAACAATATTTGAGAGAAATAGGCCTTTAGTGTACTAAAATGGGGGCAAAACAAAAGTGTTGCAATTATAATTTTGTTCAGTGTAGTTTACAAATCAGTCTGTTATTTAGTCTACTAGGTCTTTCTCTGCTAATGATTCAATTACATTTTGAAAAATTTTCAATCACGGGTCAAACAAGGTCAGTTTTCTAGGACCCAACTTTGTGGATACCAGCGAATCCAGTAAAGTCTGAAATGTATGTGCTGTTGGTGTTCATCCAATGAGCAGAACATTGTCCAGCTTATCTTGAATTAATATATAACGCAATTGTCAGTGGTGACTAAAGTTAGGCCTGGACGATATGGCCAAAATTTATATAACGATATATTTCTTAATTTCCGTCGATATGATATAATTCCGATATCGATATGAACACTATTAAAAAAAGCCTCATAAAAACTGCCAAGAATGCCCACAACAGATGTCTGTACCTACAAACTTATGAAAAATGAATTTTCCAAGTCTATGAACTCCTATTAAACTATATAATATTTTAGGGGGGAAAAATACAGCACAAATAAATTAATGTTCACCTTTTATTTGTATTTGGCCTTCATACAAACAAGAAATGTGAAATTACTGTCAAATAAACATCTCAGACTCACCTTATTAATATTAATATCTTTAACTTCAAACTATAGGCTAACATACACTACCAGTCAAAGGTTTTTGAACAGTAAGATTTTAGTTTTTTAAAGAATTCTCTTCTGCTCACCAAGCCTGCATTTATTTGATCCAAAATACAGCAAAAACCATGGACTGTATAAAAACAGTAACGTTTTGAAATATTATTACCATTTAAAATAACTCTTTTCTATTTGAAAATATTTTAAAATGCAAGTTGTTCCTGTGATTTCAAAGCTGAATTTTTAGTGTTACTCCACTCACATGATCCTTCAGAAATCATTCTAATATTCTGATTTGCTGCTCAAAAAAACATTTATTCTTATGTCAAAAACAGCAGAGTATAATTTTTTTCAGGTTTCTTTGATGAATAGAAAGTTCAGAAGAACAGCATCTATCTTAAATAAGAAATCTTTTGTAACATAAATGCAAATTTAAAGCATCCTTGCTAAATAAAAGTATTAATTTATATCATTTCTATATAAAACTATTCTGAAGACAGTTGGTTTCCTTCAGAGATACATTCATATAAATCACCCACACCGCGTTTTGATTTTGAAACATGCAGTGCTCATGTTTATTCAACGAAGTCAAACGCCACAAATGAATCAATGTATGGGAAACACTGGTAATGTATATCGAAATATCAGAGATGTGTTTAAAAATCATATCACCGTTATTGAAACAAAAATATATTGAGATCGAATTATTGTCCAGCCCTAACTAAAGTCAGCTATTAGCTGGGAGGAACGAGGCCAATCCCAAATCTAAAACATGGGCAACCTGCAGATTCTAACGGCTACCTTTCTGCTCCAAGTATCATGTTTATGCATTTGGCAAAACATATCGTTTGTCACATACCAAAAATGGCTCATTTGGACTAGTACTACCTTAAAAAGCAATAGAGATATTAAAATCTTTCTCATGTTTTATTATAAAACAATATAAAGCATACGTTTTTACACTTGCAATATACACAACAATCTGTGTTTGACAGTATGCATCGAATGAAAGAGGACTTCAAAAACACATTATAGTTAACAAATTTAAAGATCAACCAATGCAAAAGTGGGCATCATTTTGAAATGGAACACTCTACCACATCACTTCAATTTATGACTGTAGCACTTTATAGGACCCTAATGCATGGACAACTTAGGGCAAGAAAATTTAAATATGAACATTTCAGCACAGAAATGCTACATTACTACAACATTCATGCATCACATGTTATAGGCCACATTTTATAATCGGTCTCATTTAATTGCATAGGGACTAAGAAGGATTGAGCCACCAATTGCACTTATTAGCTACAGTAAAACTGATAGTGGTAAAAAGAGAGAACTGACAGTTTATAATATATTGGAACACAGTGAGCAACGAGACAGTATTGTTTGTATACTTAAATCCAATTTGAACATTCTTAGAACATTCAGGAATTAGGGGCCGTTCACACAGAACATGTTTCTGCATTCCAAAACAGAATGAAAAATGGAACTGGAAGATGAAAAGATGAACTACTTTTAACTTGACAGGCAACTTAATAGTGATGCTCATGGTGTGAGATGCAAAAAAAAAAAAAACAAAAAAAACACAGCGATGCAATGGCCAAAGATGTCTGTCCAGCAAATAAAAACAGCACAGACTGAACTTTGTGAACGGCCCCCCAAGATTGTCAACTTGCAAAAATCCAGTTGAGCTCAATAGTCTGTCTTTGTTCCAATATGGATTCCATAAAAAGCTTAACCCTGATTCTTCCACCGCTTTGAGGGGAAACTATTCAGTCCGCTTCCTTCCAAATACTGCCGACATGCTCCTCACGATACCTTTGAACCCCGCGGGGCCCTTCTTGAGTGCCCTGGCCTCTCGGATGAGCTCAAACAGTTCGTGAAACACCATCAGCACGCCGTGGTACGTCTCGGCAGCGGAGACCTCAAAAAACCCACAGTCCGCCGAGAGCGCCAGCAGCCGGCCCTCTTCACTGGACACTGTACGTCTGTGCTGGAGGTCTCTCTTATTCCCCACAATGATGATCTGAGCTGTGCTGGCCAGTTTCTGCTTGGCTTGTCGTATGCACTGCACTTGTTGCCGCACAACGTTGAAGCTGGCACGGTCACAGATGCTGTAAACAAGGATATAGCCGTCTGCCCACTGCAGCTGTCTGTCGCTGATATATCCCGACTCCTCTCCATTCTGAAACAAGACATGTATGCATTACTTCTATTCACTTCTGACTAGCATGCATTTCAATTGTTGCTGGCTCTATACTAGTACTTTAGGTTCTTTTACTTATTTCTTAGTTGCTTGCAAATATCCTCAAGTTATTAGTACATAGTTTTCAATTTATAAAAAAAATTAAAAAAAAAATAAAAAAAAGACACAAAAATATATTTCCCAAGTATTAATTACAATTTACTTTATAAAATTAATAAGTTATCAATAGATAAAATGGATAGGCTAGTACCTCTTTTGAAGGAGTTAATGTAAAAATAGCTTGCCATATGTCATGCAAAACACGTTTAATCATTATTTTATCTCGGAATGTGCAAAAAGATGCTTACCTGCGGGCAAAGTGAGTCCCATATGTTGAAACAAATATCACGCCCGTCGATCTTGTCAGTGTGGCTGTATATTGATTCT